>NC_143173.1:25490694-25795177 GCF_047325235.1 Durio zibethinus
TTACTTTCAGTTTCTCCACCAGGGTCCTGGGAACACAACAGGTTTTAATTCTCTACTACTCAATTCTTCTGGTAGGTTTGCCAGGTTTGTATTATACTCATTTTATTTTTGGTCTCTAAAACCTATTCATCTTTAACAGGTTGATGCTCATCTTTACTTGTGGAAGTGGAATGCAAAGATTGTAATCTCAGATGTTGATGGAACTATTACCAAGTAGGAATTTTTATCTCCTGATGTTATCTCTCTGGATCAAAACTACGACCTAATATAATTCTTTTTTTTTTGCCTTTCATACAGCCGACCCCATAATCATGGATATAAGGCTTAGTTTGTTGTTGTTGTTGTTGTTGTTGTATGTTATCACTCTGGATTATTTAAAAATGTTCTTGTTTCACTCATTTATGGACCTGTCTAAATTCACCTGTGATTTGTGTTATGATGTATATTCTGGAAATGGTATTTAATTTCCTCACTAGGCATCATTATGGTATGAGTAAAATGCTGAACTAAAAAATTAAACTGGAATCTAAAAGAAAAGGAGAAAAATAAACCATATACTTATTTTTTAATCTGAAATTAGATCTTCCTTATGATCTTTAGTAGTAAAGCAGCAATGAGCATTTCTAGAAGCTGTCATACCTTAATTGCTTTGTGGTGAAATCTTTCTTTTGAATATGTTTCAATCATGTATAGGTTTAATCCAAGATGCGCCTTTCAATAACCTTGACACATTTCTTTCAGGTCTGACGTTTTAGGCCAGTTTATGCCTTTAGTTGGAAGGGATTGGACACAATCTGGCGTAGCTAAACTTTTCTCTGCTATTAAGGTATGTTTTTTCCCGTTTGTTTCGTTGTTCAATGTGACTTAATTGAGCCTTAGTTCTGTTCTGGACTGTCACACAAAACTAAGCCTAGGAAATGACTCCAATATTCTCCTTCGCTTTTTTATGTCCACCACAACTGAATAAAAACTTGTCTCACGTTTTCCTTTACTTTGCTTTTATTATGTCTTCTTCTTTATAAAAGTTCCCACTGATGTAAATGATGATATATTCCTTTGTCAGGTTTTAGAATGCAAGATTATAGAATGACATTTGACAACCTTAGTATCATGATGATGTGAACATTATCCCGTCACTGTTAATCTCCTTAAACCATCTTTTAGCTCTTCTTAGATACCGTGTAGTGATAAAATCTTTTTCGGAAGTTGTATCTGTGTCCATCCACCTCTCTCACTACCATGTGTGTACATACAAAGCACAACATTGTTTCTGGGTAACACTGGGTTCAATTATCCAGTCACTTCGGAGTTTGATTTAAACGATTAAATGGTTCTTTAACTTCTTCCATTAACTAACCTATGCTGACATGCATGTTAGCAAAATGATTTCCTTGGGTATCTGATGTCGAATACTGAATTGTATATTCACAACAGGAGAATGGATATCAACTGTTATTTCTCAGTGCACGTGCAATTGTTCAGGCATATCTAACCAGAAATTTTTTACTCAACCTGAAACAGGTAACGAACTAGCCCAAGTTTTGATGTGGTTAACTTCTTATTTCAATGTTAGAAAATTCTAAGATATAATTTTTTCTTTAATTTTTATTTCTTCAAAAGTATTATTTGCCTTTTCATTCAAATACAATTTTTACATTTTCCTTATAGAAGCAAAAAGGCAATAGCAAAAGTAACAACTAAAGGGATAAGCCAACATTTTGAAACCATCTTCATTGTTAAAATGGTTTGACTTTGAAATTACTCATTTGTAATCATTTTTTAAATGATTTCTTTGTTTATGCAGGATGGAAAAGCTTTACCCAATGGACCTGTTGTTATTTCTCCTGACGGTTTGTTTCCCTCATTGTACCGTGAAGGTGAGGTCTTGTTTTGCATTGACCTGTTGTAATCTAGCTTCTTTTTTTTTTTTTGGTACGATCTAGCTTGTTGTTTTTAGTTTGCATCACAATTTTGTGGCTTCACCTACTTGAGAGAAAAAAGTTCTGATTACAGCCCATCACTGAACCTATATATGATAAAAGCAGCTATCTTTGTTGTTTTGACCTTTTGTTTATATCAGAATCTTTAGGCTGTATTGTCTAGTTACATACTTACATGCATTATCTTTCCTCCCCACTTCACCCCTTTTTCTTCCTTTGTAATAATTTGCAAGTTGCATTCTGATTTATTCTACCATTTGCACCTTATTCATGGCAGTGATAAGAAGAGCACCTCATGAATTCAAAATAGCATGTTTAGAGGTAAATTCTGAAATACTCAACCTTGTTTCTCAATGTAGATTGAAAACGATCGGTCTTTTCACCTTTCATTTCTTTGTTATATGTGCATTGCAGGATATCAAGAGGCTTTTCCCTTCCGATCACAATCCGTTTTATGCAGGCTTTGGAAACAGAGACACAGATGAGCTCAGTTATAGAAAAATTGGGATTCCAAAGGGCAAGATATTTATTATTAACCCAAAGGTACATGTTTTCTATGTTCTACTTATGAGAAAAAAGTGGAGAAAAAATGAACCAAATCCTGTCTTTGGGTTACCATATCAATTTTCTAAAAATCTGACTCTGAACTGGCAGGGTGAGGTGGCTATTAGTCATTTTATTGATGTGAGGTCATACACGTCGCTGCATACTCTTGTTAATGACATGTTTCCACCAACCTCATTGGTTGAGCAGGTAAGGAATGAGTATATTTCTCCGTCTTGTTAAATATAATGCCAGAGAACAAATGAAACATTCTCTGCAACTGTCATTGATTTGTTTTGGAGCCTTCAATGGTGTCCCTAATTTTCCAATGCCTTTGCAGGAAGATTTTAACTCATGGAATTTTTGGAAAATGCCGTTGCTGGATATCGAGTGAGAGTTGGTGGCTTAAAGGATACAGTTTCCTTCTACCGACGAGATGATCAGTATCATAAAAGTGCCCCATATAGAACAGATTATTATGACATTCTTCAACTTTTAACCTTGCTTCCAGCCTTCCACTGTCATTTGTATTCATTGGTGACCTTCAAATGGTCATGTCGGGATTCGTCTTGTAATGAATGGATAGTTACAAGTGAATAAAATCAAAGTAATTGCTTTCCATTCTGTATGTACCTGTAGATATAAAAACATAGTTTGTTGATTTATATGATTTTATAAAGTGCAATTGAACACATTCTATATAATAGCTTGTTCATTTTTTTGGGTAAAAATATAACATTTTTTACTTTCTTAAATTTAGAAAAAATAAAAAAAATGTCGGTCATTAAACAGAAAGAAAGAGAGCTCTTGAAGGCATGACATTGCAATGGTAATTGCCTCATCAATCATGATTAATGCCAAATGTTCTTCTGTTCTCCATTTTCTACAGCATCTATGGTTCCCATCTATCAGAAAATCTGTTTCTGTTTGATCACAAGTAACTTACTCATGTTTTCATGTCGGGGAGGAGGATGTCAAGAATGGAATGATAACATGACTCTGACTTGATATTGAAGGGGATTGTTTCCTGAAAATTTTACCAGCAAAACATGCAAAACAAGAGGTATAATGGCACTTCTGTCAAAAGGGTTGATTGCAGTAATAGTAACCGAACAAAAGTTAGCAATTCAAAACTTAACTTAGTTTGTTCTTGCAATTATACTTAAGATATGACATTACCTGCAACCTTTTCCTTTACACTAGACTGCGGCCTCCCTTGTATATATATTTATACATAAAAAAAAAAAAAAGAAAAAAGTTAGCATAATGTTCATTGAATTATGTTATATTGGATGATTTCGTCAGCTCTGAAAACTCAATAAAAGATAGCAATAATGAAACTGCTGTAGTACTGCTAATCTTTCCTGGATTCCTGAACGTAATGCGTTCGAATCAATGGTACTAAAGTTTCCATGATCCAGAACAAAACAACTTTATAAAGTTTAGTACCATAAATCCACTTGTAAAAGGGAGTTTCTGAAAGTGACTACCATGACCCATTGGACCTTGGCCTTGAGCTTTTAGATCTCAGCACTGTGTTGTAATTGCAACTTTGAGTCTTTTTGACAGTGGTTCAGAAGCTTCAGAAGACAAATGATGCAGGCAAAGTGAGATCCCTTCCCTGAGAACTCAGTGGCCTGAGCAAAGCTTTTGGTGCTCAGATCAGATCACGTGGTCACCTCATTTGTTGCAGCACAATGGACTTATCTTATTTCAGAGCTGTGATTGGCTTTGTATTTGATATTTCGATTCCTTCTTGTTATTCTTCAGAATCTTCATCATTTTAACCCTCAAAATAAAAAAACTACAACGTTCTTACCCCTAGGTAAAAATAAACAGTTAGCACAAGAGGAGACAAGCAAAAACGCCCTCGAGCATTGGATAAACCTCGTCCCATGTTTTTTTTCTTTTTCCTTTGGGTGAATGGAGCTTATGCTTGCTGTTTCTGAGGTCAAAAGCTGCAGTGAAAAATTCTAAAATTGGTAGAATAAATCAAGAGAAGAAAAGGGTTAAAATTCTCCCATGTTTTGACCAAGTCAAATGCTTGGCATTTATATATAGTCCCCATAGCAGTTCTTGGAGAGAATAATTTAGCTTAAAGGTTTGGAAACTTGTAAATGTAATAACATCTCTCTGTATTAGTCTCTAATTTATTATTGAATTGTAAACTTGACAATGCAAGTAACCAGGTTTTGGAAAAAGGGCTGGCCTTTTGAAATTTAAATTTTGCTGCGGAGAACTTTGTAGATATGCAGAAAACAAGTAGTCTGTTGTATGTATATATATATATATATATATATATAATAATGCTATTTCTATTTTAAAAACTTGATGAATTCAGGATCCAACCAAAATCAATAAACTAGACAGAAAAACATACTTTACTTTTTTTTTATCATAAAAGTTTAGGGTCAGGAAGGTTTGTCCATTTCAAGATTACAAAAAATGACAAGTTTTAAAAAATATTTATATTAGATTTACAAATCGTTTAGCTGCAGCAGATGCCTAAAATCCTTGAGAATTCTCAAGTGAATACACTATCATGGATATCATAATTTCAAATAAGATTCCATTGAGCCCCTTTTGATCTATTCTTCTTCTATTTTCATTTTCTTTGACACTACTGGAAGAGATTTATATGTGCTGCTTACATTGAAACTTACAACAAAAACAAAGGGCACTGTCACCTTCTTTCTGGTGGTGGAAGGTTCTTACCTTCTGCACCACATTTCAAGTTCAAAGAATTAAACATGGCAATACTCAAAGTGCCTCAACAAAAACATGGGATGCACCCAACAGTCCTTGCAACTCACCTTAAGCTTACTAGCTGTATGTGTCAGAAGTTCATTGGCTATGGATGCTAGTCAAATTCAGAAGAGAAAAGGCAATGATAATAAATATAATGAGAAGATTGTTTGCATTCTTTTCTTTAATACTGAAACATTGGAATAAGAATACAAAGAGTTGTAATTCACCCTTAAGAATGCAGAATTTAGGAAAGTAATAAGGCATGAGGTAAATGATGAAATAGCAAAAAAAATTCAACCCAAGGCTACTGTATATGATCCACTTAAATTTTGATGCAAATTGAAGGGATAAAAATGCAAAATATATACTACATTACATACACGGGTCCGTCAGAGGCTGTTCAGCTGAGAGGAAAAAAGAAATCCACATTGTTTTTAGCCATTTTTTTTTGTTTTGGAACCATTCAAGATATTGCTACAAAGGAGAAAAAGAGAGTGGGGAAAAAATGGAAAAGACCTGACAACTCCTTACCTTATGATTTTATTTTTCCAACTTGGTTCCATCCTCACTTTAAAGGATGCCCTCCCTGTCCCTCTCTTTCCTGACCAAGCTCACCTTCCCATAAGTTGAGCCATCTCCAAGAAAGAGAGAGTGAGAAAGGTTGTTGACAGTTCAAAAGATGGACACCAGCCAAGCTTCATGTAACGATGCAGATGAAGACTATATTGATATGGAGATAAGCTCATCCTCCAACTTCTCGTGTTATTCTATAAGATCTCCACCACACAGCAGAGAGTTTGAGTTCCAAATGTGTTCAGTTTCTGGAGATGGAGTTTTTACCTCAACTTTCCCTGCTGATGAGCTTTTCTACAAGGGTAGGCTCCTTCCCCTCCACCTCCCTCATCGCTTGCAAATGGTTCAGAAACTACTTCAAAGTTCCAACAGTAGTACATTTGAGTGCAAAACTGACGCACCCCTTGAAGAAAATTCTGCTGTTCCTTCAACTAATACAAGTATCCCATTGGAATCCTACAGCATCTCACCGTCAGAATCCTGCAGGGTGAGTAGTGAACTAAACCCTGATGACTATTTCTTTGAATGGTCAACTGAATTGAATGGCTTCATTGGCAATAATTGCAAGAAGTCTTGGCCTAGAAAGCTCAAGCAGAACAAGCAATCCTCAATAAGCCAAAAGCTCAAGGCGTCCCGGGCTTATCTTAAGTCTTTGTTTAGTAAGTCTGCCTGTTCTGATGAGTCTTGTGCCAAAGCAGCATGCAATGCAGACGCAGGAAATGTTTCAACGAGCAGAGATTGTGTTAACAAGTACATGAAAATGGCAAAGAAGAATCCATCTAGAAAGATTGAATTTGATAATGACGGATTCAAAATATCAAGTATTATTATGAAGAGCATTGACAGGGAGTTGGTTGAGGATGCTGCAAATAGTCATAGGAGGTCTTTTTCAGGGGTAATTCATAGGCATTCCGCAACAAAGTCTTCACCTACATCTACATCTTCTTCTGGTTCCTTTTCATCTTCTTCATCTTTTTCATTTAGTTCAAGCGGATTCTGTGATTTCCAGTTGCTGAAAAGGAGCAACAGAGCGAATTCAGAGATTGAAAATTCAATTGAGGGAGCAATTGCTCACTGTAAGCAGTCTCAGCAGCTGTCTAGTTCAAGCAAGACAGCAAGTGAACTTGGGGTTTGTTCACTTTCTGCTTCAAAGATTCCAGTTAGTGGGGACCAAGAAAGACCAGGACTTTGCAGCGTATGAATGTGAAATTACTTTTGGAAAGACTGAAAATCCACCATTGGAAGCTTTCACAACTGAAGTTGATTGAAATGGTACCCAGTTCCTGTTACATTCTTCCAAAGTGCGTGTCATTTTAATGCAGTGTGATTATTCAGATACTTTGCATGATTTTCCTGCACAACACCAACCCTTTAATACATTTCTGTGAAAGAACATATTCAAGTCCATTATTGTTCAAATAAGAAAGAGAAAAATGACTAGAGATTCTTCCATGGAACTTTATCATTCAAAATCAATAGTCTAGCCCCACTATATAGCCTTCCTTTTTGTACTTGCTCAAGATATTGCATGACAAGATATTTCTGTTGAATCCAATATCTGTTTGCTTGATTTTACAACGACTGGCCTGTTTCCATGGAGCATCTTTTCACATTTGACAATGATCCTTACCACTTAACTAAGTTTTACCCCATTGATGCTTAGTTTAAAAGTCAATTTCCGTTGATAACAATGAATAAAACATTGGGAAAAACAAGTATCAGTTCCCCAAGTGAAAAAACCTTTTCAGTAAGATCAAATCTGTAGATTCCGTAAAAACAAGGTGTATTTTACAAAAGTTATTTTACATGAAGATTTCCCCTATTATCTATTACTGTTTCAGCCTTTCAGGCTTTATGCAATATCCCAGTTTTTAACATTCAGGAAGTGGGGAGATCTGTATATTATGTCCAGAAAAGAGAAACTACTCTTCATTTGAATCATTTCAATGAATAACGGATGACCTTATCATCTCATCTCAATATTAAAATCATTAGGAACAGACTGACCATTGACCAAAAAAGTTAAGTTCTAAAAAAATCATATTACTTTCACATAATCTGAACAAGTCAATAACAATAAGTTGCCTTTTTATGCTGGTCAAATAAGACCCTGCAATCTTAGTTTAAACAGTGGGATTTAGATTATATTTTGATGCCTAAAAATCCTTGATTACAGGAGCAAACTGATGCTTTGTTCATGACTAGCATGATCAACACCCTGCAGAGCAACATGGTTTACTGCAAATTAAGAATAATCTATGCCAAAGGCTTTGTATTATTGAATTATATTACTGTTTAAGAAATGGTCAATTACAATGATTTTGATCACTAAGATTATCCTCTTTCTGCATCTGAAGAGCATCTACATGGCAAATGTGTACTGTCATTGTTATCCCAACACTGGAATTGAGATGAACTGAACTTTAGCTGTCTTAAACTAAACAAAATTTTCATTCATCTTGTTGTTATTTTCTCATGATTTTGACTAAACATTAAAATAAACAAAACGTGCCTGCTAGATTGTTGACAGGATTGGAAGGAAAAATAATGAAATTGCGTAATTGACAGATGTTGAGAACAATAAGTACAGACAAGTATAAAAAAGCAACTCCTTTTCCCCACCTGTAAGATCAGGTTTGTCCATTTGGTGAAAGAATGGAAGTGCAAGGTACTAAAACTTGTAAGCTTGTAAAAAGGATCTTAATTTCAATGGAAACTTGAACTATCTATGCAAAAAGACTAAAAGTTGGACTCTGAAAATATATGCTTATTAGCGGATGAACCAACTTGAATGGAAACTTGATTTCAAGGGAAACTTGAACTGCTAAGAGTGGCTGCATGAACCAACTGAGCTAAGCTCAAAGGAGCTAAGATTAAGAAACTTTTCCTTCCTTCGAAATATCGTGTTAGGGGATGGAACAGATCAGATAGACAGATACCTTACTACTGCATTCCATAGCCTACCCTAGAAGTAGGGTTCAGTAATGAACTCTTCTAAATTGTTGCAACTGCTTTTTGTTTATTGAGGTAAAGAAGTAAGATGCAATCAAAAGGTTGTATTGCCATTGGAATCCTCCTTTACTTCATTAAAGAAGGTTCATTCAAGTGAGAAATCCAATTATTAATGATCTACTGACCCAAGCAATCAAGAAAAGGAATTGCACGTCCTAATACACCTATAGGGAGGGAGATTTGAATTGCCAAAAACAAAAGGATGGAGATATTTGACATTGTTGGGACCATGTCAGCAAGTGAAGCATGTGAAAAATGTCAGGATTGATTCAAGGAATCAATATTATTTACTTAAGACAATTTTAAATTATAAAAATTCTGTAAGTAACTTGTCATCTTCTTAAACTTTGTCTGAAGCACAACGCACCTTTGATGTTTCCATGTATAAAATAATCAACTGTTCCCTCATATCATTTCAAATTAAACTTTAATAATCTCTTTCTCTTTCACTTCATCTACCGAAATGAAGCCTTGATTACCTGAAATATTATCATTATGACAATTAGCAGCAAGTCAAAGCCTCGTAGTTTAATATGAAGTAAACTCTAGTTATATGCCAGAAAGGTGAAAAGAAAAGCTAAAAAGGAAAATCTCTGCTTTAGGACTTCAAAACATTTCAAGTTGTAGTTTGGAAAAATTGGAAACCAAAAATGTAATTACATTAGTAGGTCCATTAATCCATTTTCTGGGTTGTCTGATTCATTTGGGCAACTTTTTCTCAATTGGTCGATCTCCTTTGGCGTCCTATCCTGATTATCAACAAGAAAAGAAGGAAAGAAAAGTCATAAGAAGAATTTCATGCATTTAGCCGACATTGAAGAGAAAACAACTCATTAAAATCTCACCAAAAATACAAGCATAACACAGCAAAATATGTTGGCAGGCAGCCTTCCGAAAAAAAAAAACAGAAATGGGAATTTCCATCGGCAAGAAACTCATCGACTTTGTAACAATGCTGATAACTTTGCCTCTGGAAAATGTCAGATAACAAGAATTGAAAAGGGGGAGACGTGAAAAGATGTTCTAGAAGGCAAATGTCCTACTAGCGGGTAGAGTTTATCAGCATTATGGTCATGTCCTGCTGCCCTCACTTGAATGAATGCCATAGTACTAGTATTCAACATTACCAGGGAGCATGAATGTTTACAGCTTTCATCTTTAAATAGATACCTAAGGCTGATGAGTTTAAGTTGAAGTGACCTTGAAATGAAAAGTTTTATGAAGAAGATTGAAGGAAGAAATACCATCTGAGGAAAGCAATTTGTCTTTTCAATATGGTACATCATAAATTCTTTAATTAGCAGTTTTCGGCTTGCATTTCTCGGTAATCCCATTTTTTGCTTCTGAATCCTTGTCTAATTCCGAGCTAATGACAGAAAGTAAAAGCCATTAGTGAAAATTTGAGACACGGAAGCAGTCAGACGTGCCTTTTTCACAATCAACAAAAAAGGGAAAAATGGAAAAAACAAGAGGAATGAATTTCATCTTCTGAAATAACCAAAACAAAGAACATGTCACACCCAAGTCATACAAACTATTGGTTGGTCATCCTCATGCAGGATATGGTGAAATTGAAGCATTAGCCAAGGAAGACTGAATCATATGAAGGTCACAGTGTAGAATTGCAACAAAGGCAGACTTGAAAGCCATAGGATGTTGGAGAATTACTGCAATACTCACCACTACGCTTCCTTTGTAGTCTTGCAAGAAGAGGAAAAGGAACACTATGACATTGGGAATCTTGTGCATGTGACATGGGAAAAGCACAGTATAAAAGATTTGAGACCCATGAATTCCGTGATATACCTCACGAAGGAAACAAAAATAGACATATTATTGTATACTCATTTGAACAATGTTAAATCATTGCAGCTAAGTGTGAAACAGTAGTGATATGTTTTGGATTATTTTTGGAAAAAATAATCAGTGAGTTCTGAGGGTAATAATGTTTGATAGATAATCATTAACTAACTTGTTTTCCTTGATCCATTGAACTTCAAAAAGGAAATTTCTACATATTCTCTGCTGTTTTACAATCTGTATAAGCTCAATCTTGCAATTTTGCTTCAATGAGAAGCACTAGGTTGACATCCTGCTATAGTTGGGGAGAAGGATACAAGGCGCATCAAAGCTCAAACCACACAGTTTCTAATTATGTTATTGCTCATTGTTCAGAATCTGTGTGTCAGACTTATATGACAGTGAAGACCGCCGGCTGCTTCGCATTTTTGAAACCTCAATGCGGTTCACAATCATCCAATAGTGACACAACGTCCCCAATGTCGATACCATCATAACAGTCCCTGTACCAGTAATAAGAGTAGCTATCCACCACTCATGATCTTTTCCAAATACAATATATGAAAGGGCAAGAAATGCAACTGAAATCAGCCCACAAGCCAACCATATGAGGTTATTAATAACTGCCATCACCTGCTTCTTTGCCGATGATACGAAGTTTGCACCTTTCTCTGTATAACTACAATGGAAGTTTGCACTACCAAACTACAGCCAATGAAGATTCAAGGCTATGGAGTCAAAGACAATAAAAATCATATAAATGGTAGCTTTGAAGCGATTCTCGCTTGTCCAGGAGAGACTCCTGGTGAAATATATTGGCCTGGGATGTTGAAGATGGCAGCAAATGGCCATTGACGGATAGTTAATAGAAATTATTGGTTAATTGATTGGTTATACTGGCAACCGTACAGGTTCAGCTCATTTTTCTATAGAAATTTATCCATGCAGTTTTATTGTATTAGCAAGCAGTTTTTATTTGACTGCTATTAGAAATGTCGTGTTTTCGGCTTTGATGCAAGAGTTTGTCTGATCTTTTTGTGAAAATCCATGTCAAACTTACATATATTATTCATTTTAATTCAAAAATTTTATAATTTTATTCTAAAAATAATCTCACTAAGTTAAGTTTAACTCTACTGAGATTGGGTGTCACGCTTCTTGCACTCCTTAATTTCATACGAAATTATATACTCAAGTTGTATACATAAAATCATTTCTCTTACAACAAATCAGCAATGAGCAGAAAGAGAAGTAATGAATCTCAAATCTGTGCTATAGACAGAATAAACAGATGTGGAAGGACACATAATAAGCCGTTAAAACCTAAAATGGTCGTTATGTAACTACATCAAAACGATCGCCGATTTTTAACGATAAGAAAAAATGGCCATAAAATAAAATAAAAAATACAAAAACCCTCTACGCTCGTAACGGTGAATGCATGTTATGCCGCCGATGAGACGACGCGGAAGCAGACATAGATGAACTCCGGGAACTAACCTTCCCCATGAACAAATCCGACAAGTAATTCCCTAAATCTTTAGGACAAAATCTGACAAATAATCTAACGCTCCTTTCATCTCCAACCGTTGATTTATGCGTATCGTAAAACTCCTGATATACCGCGACAACCTTTCTCCCGATGGAAACCTTTATCTCGTCTCGGAGTTTCGAGTCGGGTACGACGCAAGAACTCTGCTTCCGACACGCATCTTCAAAGCTTGAATTAAATTTCCTGAAACACTCTTTAGCTGCTCCCGGTGTCATCGAAACCGTTGGATTCTCCGGCAATGAAGCGAATACGTGGCCCCACGCTAACCGCACGTAATTCGCTGCGAACAAACTCACCTTAGCTTCGTGTTCTGCGACCCATTTATCACCGAGTAAGTACTGGAGATTCGATATACGGACTCTGGAGATTACATGTCGTAGATTGTTGGCTAAAAATAAGTACGACAATGAGACGTCTTTGTAATGCTTTGCTTTGCTGTCGAGTTTGCAGAGTAGGACGAGGATTAGCCATGCAAGGCGGACGGAGATGGCCGGCGCAGGCGATTCGTCGGAACCCGGACTGTTGAAGAAAGATTCCGGTATAGACGATTTCACGGACGGTGGCCAGTCCGCGATGATGTCGATGAGGATGTTGCTGTAATCAGCGAGGAAAGTGAGGTAATTCATTAAGTAGATCGTTAGAGGATGCAGATCGCCACCTGGGATCATCGCTTTGGATGAGTCCTTTTGAATTGTGGACTCGAAATCTGTCAACAACGACCGCACTGACTCGCTGAGTCGAACCAGCGAGTAAAGAGCTTGTAATCGGACGGCTGAAGTCGATTCAAAAGAAAAGATCGTTTCAATCTCTTGCCAGTACTCTGAAATAGCCGTGTACATATCGAGAACACGGAACATTTTCTCCGGCGGCGATTTTTTGGACCTGGCGACTAGTTCGGGGAATCCAAAGAGAAGAGTGGCCGCTTCTTTTGAAATCTCGGCAAAGCAAGATTCTCTGATGGAATCCGACATAGAAAATACGTGATCGCATAGGATTCTTTCTCCATTGAAAAGCGTCCTCACTGAAATCTTGACGGCTTCTAACCAGTCCTTGATTTTCAAATCCAGTACATCCCATTCCATTTTATTAATCCGAGACGAGCTTATTTTTTCGATTCCGAGTTTATAAATACCTTCATTAATAATATATTTTCGGATAATTTTATAAATATGTACGCATTCTTTAGCATAACCGGAAGCGATCATACAATCCGCTATCGATTTTAGATCGGACATAGCCATAGAAGAAACTTCTTCTACTTCAGAGATGGAATTCCCTACGGCACGAATCTCATGGTAAGATGAACCGTCATCATCGTAATCCGACGAGCTTGATCGGCCGGAGGTCCGTGATGATCGAGTGGAAACCGATTCCGGATCCAAATGAGCCCGATTCATTGATAAAATCTGGTGAAACTCTTTTTGAAGCCTCTTCATCGCGATTTGCATCAAATGTTGAGCTTGAACAAGCTTTTCCGAACCGGAACCTTGATCAGAAACTAGCAAATTCATGAGTTTTTGTAGGTCGTTAACGGATCTTATGAACTGCATGGCTTCTCTTTTGCTTTCATAGAAAAGAGAGGTCACTCTAGCGTAAGCTGATGTTTCAGCATCCCATTTCATGATGATGGTTGCGGCAGCGTCGATGGTTTGCTCGACCATGGATTGGGAGAATCCACGGCGAGGAGTACTGGAAAGCGAGGCTCTTGAAGGTGACATGGATTGACGAAACGACGTCGTTCTCGTGCTGAAGCAAAGACTCCTCATTCCTTTCCTCTTTTGAGATCGTAAGGAGGTAATTGCTTTGTAGCTATTTTTGTTTGGTTTTTGTTGGCGGCAGATGATAATAAGAAATGTTGGGTGGAATTTTAAACGGAGTTGGGGCGTTGGGCGAGGAGTTTTATATAGACGGTGGACGAGCGACGCGGTTACTTGTGAGGGAAGAACGCGTTGCCTTTACGTGGTACATGTCTCCCAATCCCCTGACATCGCCAGAATAACATCTAATTGCACATTAAAAAAAAATAGAAAAAATATAAAGTGCGCTAAAAGTAAAACATTACTTCAGATTTTTTTTGGTTAATAATTGTTTTAAATAATGTATACTTTCAATATAATAAGATTTGCTCTGACTAAAATTTAAAAAATTCTTTTTCATCTTAAATTTTTATATTTAAAAAATGCTAAATAGAGTTTATAGGTAAAGTTTAAATGATTTTTAAAAAAATATAAAAATGTATTATCTATTTTGAATTTCATGAAATAATTATATTTTATGAAAAATATTTTCTTAAATAAAATTTAACTAATTTTCAAATTATGTTTAGATTTATTTTTTTTTTCAGATGATTTTGTATAAAAAAATAGAATTATGAGTAAAACAATTAAATAATAATATACTAAGTAATTATTATAATTTTCATTAAAATTAACTTTTAAAAGTAATAATAAAATTAATTATCAACTTGAGTTTGATATCGGTGGAAATTTTTGACGCTATTAACAACTTAATTATAATCCATAAAATAATTGCTTTGTAATTAGGAGTGAGAAAAATATTGAAAAGTTAAAAAATATATTCAAAATTGTAGTGTTCAATTATGTTAGGATATGATCGATTTTTTTTTTATTTAATTCATATCAAATTTGGATATTAAATGTATATTTTAAGTTTATATTGGATTTCGGATAGAAATATGAAATTTTTTAAAAAAATTAAACCAAATTGAATTATATATATATTTTATTTTTTATATATATTTTAAATTTTTATAAAATAAAAATAATAATTTTATATCAAATTCTACTTAAATATATTAAAATTTTATATTAAAATAATATTTAAAAATTAAACACCATAAATCAAACCAAATTAATAAATTTTAATTTAATTCGAATCAAATTTTAAATTTTTGTAATATTATATAATATTAAAAAAATTAAATCAAATCAAATTCGAATCGAACTATTATTATCCATATTTGTAATGTTTTCAAGTTATTTTAAATTAAAACAAATAACTGCTTTGAGTAGATCCAAATCACGATTTTAATCACAACTTAATCATATAATAATGTCAAATGTAGCTTTAAATAAGTTGGATAAAGGCAAATGAAATTTGCACAAGTTTTTCAACTTTCAGATTTCTTTACTTCAAAGCTAAGATTTTTTTTTAATGTATTTATTACACTTAAATCAATTGGTCAATAATTAATTTGATCAAGTATGAATTCGATTTAATTTTTGAACGATTAAATCCGATTTAAAATATATTTATATTGTCTGTTATTCTAAAACGTTTCTTTTCTCTTTGTTCTTTAATGGATTATGATAACGTGACATTAGTAAAAATTGGAATGATTTTGATAGATTTGGAATATAATTGGTATAAAGATTAAAAAGATTTTAAATAAAAATTTAATAATCATTTAAATCCTTTACATTTTAAGATTTAAATTTTTTATTTTGAATCAATTAAATTTTTAAACACTTATTTTCATTTAATTAAATCCTTATATATTTATTTTTATTAAATTAAATTATTGATCAGATGGAAATAATTAATTATTTTTCCTATAGCAATGATTCAATTGATAAAAATAAATGTATGAGAATTTAATT
This sequence comes from Durio zibethinus, assembly GCF_047325235.1. NCBI lineage: Eukaryota > Viridiplantae > Streptophyta > Magnoliopsida > Malvales > Malvaceae > Durio > Durio zibethinus. The sequence continues at coordinate 25,506,483 of NC_143173.1, forward strand.
GATTATAAATTTAAATGATTATTAAATTTTAATTCAAACAATTTTTGAACCCTTTTATCAATATAATATTATTGTAGTCATCTGAGAGAGGATTTGAAAGTTTAAACACCTAAGATTCCGTTTGTAAATTTTTTTAATTTAAAAATCAGTTCATATATAATTTCATTAAATTAAAATTTATTCATATAATTTAATATATTTTTACAAACCATACATTTTTTTAAATGAATGATATGACTAACAAAACCAAAAAGTTAAATAAATATAATAAAAAAAATCTTTAGTCAAAATCAAAGCAAATTAATAAACGAAGGAAAGAAAAAAAATGAGAAATTAAGAATATATGAATTGATAACTCTGTTAAAAACAAAATTAATAATCCAATTCTTTTTTTTTTTATCAAGTTTTGCCAGTCACATATCAACTATCATCGTCAAGGCCCCGGCACCACAAAGCAATCAGGAATCACAGCGCGATCATGACGAAAGAAAAAAACCGAGCAGTCATGGTCATGGAAATTGCACTCGATCCTCACCACATTGCTAAAAACTTTGAAATGCATGTTGTATTTCCAACTCATTAGAGTTGCGTAAGACGAAAAATCTCTTCCAATCCGTACACGTAAACCAAATTTCGAACTTCCATTTTGAATTTTATATATATATATATATATATTATATATATGTATATTGAAATGAAAGCTCCATCATAGTCAGTGATATTAGATGATATATAGGGCCGTTCGGTTCATGCACGGGCAAACTCGAGAGAAACTGACGATTGTTTGGTCCTCCAAGGAAAATTTTTTTTATCTAAAATCATCGATACTAGATAATTATTTTAAATTTTGTTTAATTTTAAGTTGAGTCAGATAAATTTTTTTAAAATTATTTTTTTTTATTTATAATATTAAAAATCAAAATCTTACTTTAAAAAATCAAATTTTTTATTACTCAACTAATAGATGTTAGTAGTCCTCCAAGGAATTTTGTTTGCTGTTGTCTGCTGATCTATTTTATGATCAAACTATTAAACCTTTTTTAAATCCGATAAAGTTTAGAAATAAAAAAATAATTTTATTTTTAAAATTAGGATGAGACATTAATTCATAAGGAAATTTATAAATTTTTAAAGTTTTTTTTTAATTTACACATCGTTAATTAATAAAAAATTATGAATACTAAAATTTGAAAACCTTATATATAAAGGTTAAATTTTAATTACTTGCATCAATCTCTGTTGATTTTAAATTAATAAATTTTATTTATTATAAAATTTATTTAAATTTTTTTTTACTGAATCAATCAGCCGATAATTAATGTAATTATCGTAATTGCATAATTATATTGTAATTGTATCATAATTTTTATAACTTATATGATTAAAATTACGTTAACACGGTCGCTGTTCTGCCCAAACAGTGTCGATTAGTTAGATGATTGGTTTCACAATCCTTTTGCTGCTAGCCTCATCTTTATGTTTCAAAATTTCAACACAAAGGTATTGATTTTCATCAAATCTAGAAAGATTTTGGACGAATGAATAGAAAGGAGCTGAGATAGTTCGGTACAAGACGGTGATGGTTCGAAAACGAAATAGTTGAGAAAAACGGCGAACACTTTAATGAGACCTTACGTGGCATACACAGGCAAATGCAACTCTTCCAAGGCAACAGAGCCAGGAAAAACTTTAGAATTAAAGACTAATTGGACTCGAAGCCATTTTGTAGGCAAAGGGTTTGACAAACACTATCCTACAATTGCTAGGTGTCTTCAAATAGCCGGCACAGTTGTCTGTCAAATCCAAATCAAAGTGACTTTGATAATGAGTTTCCAAACTATCAGCTGTCATGACAAGGAAATAAAGTATGCTGTAACAATGCACGTTTCATATATTTCGTACCAAAAGTTTCAAATTCTTTTGTCCACAGAATGACTGAAGACTATAAACTAGATATTTGATGTGTTTATATGGTTGAATTACTTGCAAACAGGACAACGGTTGAAAAATGTGGCTTTAGAAAGTTCGAGTATCCATATATATATATATATATATTTTATGTGTTGTCCATTTGAAGATTATGATTCATGATGGGTTGAATGATTAGTCAGCCCCGACGAGAAATGGCTGAGGCTCATATTTTCGGCCTGGCCCGACGGCAAATTAATACAAGCTTCCCATAGCTCATACCACTGTCGTGTCGTCTTACAGCGTGCATTTTAACTTGGAAAGAAAGGCCAACATTTCCACTTCCACATCACTAATTGGTTAGTTGCTTTTGTTATTTGCAAAGCATTACCATTTACTAAGAGCAGAGGTTGCTTACATCATGAGATAACTTGCATGATGTTTTTTAAGTAAAATTTGTAAAATATCTTCTTAAAAATGATTTAATAAAAATTTTAATATAAAAATTAATAATATATAAAAAAATATTAAAAATATTATTTATAATTTAAATTTAATCGATATTTATTCAATAATAAAATTTTTATTAATATTTTTATTAAAAATATATATTTAAAAAAATATATCAAAATTTATACATTTAATTTATATAATAAAATCTTTTAATTCAACGATTTTAAATTTTGTTTAATTATTTTTATTTATAAATTTCACGAATTTGATATTATGTCATTTGGTCTTTTTTTTCTTAATTACTTTATAAGAATTTATAGAGGCTTTACAAATTCACTTTCCTCCGAACATTCGGGTTGTTAAAGAAATGATTGATCCAAGTGCAACGATAGAATATAAACCGAATACTGCAGATGACCCTCATATGAGGAAACCTGATATCACCAAAGCAAAGGAGCTTCTCAACAGGGAGCAGAAAATCTCTCTAAGAGAAGGGTTGCCTCTTATGGTGAGTGATTTCCGGAATCGCATTTTAAACGAAAATGAAGGAACAGGAGCTTAGTTGAAAAATAAATAGCAAAACAAGCATGTATAGTGTGAAGAGCATTTGTAATTTGTCAAATTCATTTTATTATTATCATCCTTGTTCTACATTACATAGAAATTTAGCAGTTCCAACCGTCTAATAGAAGATCTGGCATTCCTTCGTTTCATGATAATCAGTTCTATTTGTTCACATCTACATTGTGCATTTGTTTGCACTGAGTCAAGTTTTGTATTGAGTGCTTCTTAAAGCTCTCTTGCCCTAAATGGACTCACCACAGTGGATTCCACCATTTTTGGGAGTCTAGTGTGAGGTGAATGGGAGCAATTACTTAGACCATGTTATGCTTATTTTGGTCTTTGCCCTTTGGATCTTTGTTCATCTTCTTGGTGCTGCTGATTGTTTTTAAGGCATTAACGCCTTTCAAAGGCTTCATTTGGGCTCTGATTTGGTTGATTAGCACATTTGTAAGTTATTATTTCTTCTTAGTTCTAAGTTCTAGCAATGAAAACAGCTTTATTTTTTTTCATATTTTCGTGATTTCTTTCTTGCTTTTACCTTCCAAAGGAAGGTAAAGAAATACGGGGATGGCTTAATAAATATTGGACCACATAGTCGTCCCAAATACAGCCTTACACCATTACATTACATGCTGAACTGGCAGTAACCCTTTTGTTTGGCCTTTTTGGGTCAATTTAATCCAAAGTAATTAATCAAAATAATATATTTTCATGTCGATAAAAATTATAACACGTAATTTTCATATAAAATATAATATAAATATATAAATTATCAGTATTTTATACAAAAAGTTTAAATTTTATATAGGAAGCATTTCTTAGGTTTAATTAGTATAGATTGTATGCGATATCAAAGCTGCTCGGTCAAGAATAGTGCAAAGAGAAATTGAAGAAAGACCGGTAGGATTGTTTATGAATAGTTTCATCACCGCATTTAAGCCCATAAGTACCAGAATGAATCAGGAGAGCAGAGCAGGAGCCACTCACCTCATCAAACGACTCTTTCAGCAAATTATTGTGACCATACCTAATCAACAGAGAAGGATACTGTAAAATCCAACATAAATGTTGCATTGGTATCACTATTCACCATACTGAATTTACAATGCAGACAGACTCAATTGCCAACAAATTGGAAAATATTGAAATTCATCACTCATCACTTTAACACATCATGCAACAAAATAAAAGCAGGTTTTCCAATTTTTAAATTACTATTCATGATTATGAACTGACATTTTTCATGGCAATCCCCATTCATGAAGAAACATTTATATGCATATTTGTATAGCAACTAGAATGGATAACTGGGGCTTGAAGTTCATCTTGATATTAATAAGCACAATATAGCAAGGTTTATACTAAACCGAAGAAAATTATTCAATGCCAATATGCAACAATAAATAAAACATAAGGCACAATATGACCATAATGCATGAAATAGCACTTATATCAAGCTTCCTACCATCATCCATGGAAAATTCAGCCAGAGCATGACTAAACTAACTTAATTATCTACTATGCCTCTTACCAATATGCAAACTACAACACTAAAAACCCACCCTTCAATTGTAAACTGCTATCCAAATTATTGGATAAAAACTGAAAGACAATTAAAAAATTTAAAATTAAAGGGACCTCTTTGCAGAAACCACCAATCTTCACCTCTGCTTTGATAATAAACATACCCCATGTCTCTCAAGTCTCAAGCTTTTTCGGCTAAAAGCTTCGTGGCCACCATATTATCAACAAATAAGGTTTAAAATCCCTTGGCTCTTCCTTCACCAATCCATCATAAACCTTCAAAGCTTCCCAATGGTTCTTCTTCATGGCCGTGAAACGCCTCGACCCGAACCAGGTCTTTAGCAAATATTTGTTCGAACTCGTTCTTGGCTAGCTCGAAATCGCCACTGTAGCCATGGATTTGCGCTTTTAACATGGGCCATTCGGTGTCTTCGGGTTCGAGCTCGGTCAAACGGTCGATAATTTCGATGGCTTGTTGGAGCTTTTTTTATTTGATCCGAACCTCCATGAGAGACTGTTGAGCTTCAACGTCATTTGAGTACTGAGTTAAGTGCTCTTCGATGGTTTTTTCTTGATCTTCTAAGGAGATATTCGCGTCCGTTGAGGTGGGCTCAACCGTGGGCGTTGCCGTTGGGGAGGCGATTGCGGGTTTCTGGTGACAGCGCGTGAGGAAGAGTGCGGCGGCGGTGGTTATGGTAATGCAAGTGGTTTTAAGGAAAGGGGTCAACGTTGGAAAAGGGAGGGTTTGGGCCTTCCACAGAGTGGAGCTGAGGAGGAGGAGGATGAGGAAGATGAAGCTCTGATGGAGGATAATTTTAACGGTGATGATGATGATAAAATCCTGAAAGAGAGAGAGAGAGAGAGGATATGGGTTTAGGAACGATGGACGGTGGTGATTGAAAGAGATGCGGAGAGGTTGGTGACGGCAGTGTTCTTTAAGCAAAAGACTGCATGTTTTAGAGAGTTACAGAGAGGGAGAAGGGAAAGTTCAAAACCCCTTTTAGCAACGAAAATTCGAAAATGTGCGGTTTTTGGTTCCAAACGCAACGCATCATATTGGACGTTTGGATTTGAAGTTTGAGGCCGACTAATGCTTTGTCCAAGTTAGTTTGAGGCCGAATAGGAGCCGAATTCTACGATTCCATTATCATTCATTAAAAAATATGAAATATGAAGTAGTTTATATTATTTATAAATAACAATATTATTATTTCGTACGTGCGTCAGTAAAATTTTTAAATTTTATAAATGAAATTAAAATATGATCATATGGTTTTTTATTATATTAAAACTAATTTTTAATATTAATAAATGACCATTTTTAAATTCACTAATGAAATTTAAAAACTTCATCACCAGTGTATTAGATATATATATTTTTTATAATAATTGAGTTCTTAATTTGTTACATGAGATTGTGGATTTAGGCAATGATTTTATGTCAAATTTTTTTCCTTTTCTCTTATAAACAAGTAAGTGTTTAAAATAATTACTAACTTAACAAACCATATAACAAGTCACAAATTTGAAATATATAATCTGCCAATGGTTATCAACTTCATCACCGATCATTTTCAGTATAAAAGTCGTGATTCCTTCCCCACGTACTCAAGTAAACCACAAATTTCTGTTATATCAAGAGGCTGAGGTTCCAAATTCCAATCAGGGTCTCGCACCCGCCGTGCATGAGATTCATCTGAATTTCATGTTTGCCGTATAGTCAGCAATTAACATGTCACAGGCTTTTTAACATTTGGAGAAACGACAGAGCTAGCAGCATGTTTCTCTGAGCCTTCGAACAGGAATGATTAGGTTTGACGTGGTTGGATAATTCATGTAATACTATCTAATTCTGCAAGGAGTTTTGGACAGCATGGTTAGTTCATGAACTCTTAGCCATGGCTGTTCCTAGTTTTAGAAACTTTTCTTGCATCAGTTCAACGAAGCATCTTTGACCCACTGTGGAAATGACTTTCTTCTAGTAAAATGCAAAAAGATGTGACAACCAAAGCTAGCTTGGAGGTTGGCAGTTAGGTTCAGAACTCGTACAGATACAGTGTAAAGGTCAAGTTGAGTTTCTCAACCGCATACTTTACATCATACACAAGTGCATGTATATATGAACAAAAACAAATACGTCGATGGGCAATGGGTATTAAAATTATTGACCCCTAGCTTCAAATTCATTGATCAAAACGAGAAACCAAAAAGCTTGGGACTGTAACAGCTGACACACAGTCGTCACTCGTCCCTTTCAAGTTACATGGTCCCTAATCCCCCCCCTTCACTTCATATAAACAGACAACAGAGAAAGTCTTTTAACGGGCAACGAGCTAGCGACCCTGGGACACCGGACTCAGGCACGCAAACAAAAGAAACAAAGAGGGTGGTGCCACGTTTACACAACGTGCCATCGAGTCATGCGGCCCCCGTCCACATATTGCTTCCACTCGCCGTCACGCTTCCCAACTACAGTTTCTCATTTTTATTTATTTTTCTTCACGGTAATCTTTTTTTTTTTTTGTTTCCAGTTCCTGCCCAGTCGTTCTCATCATTTTCTCTTGTCTTTACTGTTTATTGCAGACTTTTTGTACCAAAGGGCAAAGGCGAAGCCCAGGACTTTGAATTTTTATGGTGATATTCTACAACTACTACCACCACCACCACCATCACCACTACTACTACAGTACTACTACTACTACTTCAGCTAAACTACTTTTAACAATTCTAATTCATGGATTTGAGCTATATATATTGGTGAGAATCAGTCCTTGTTATTCTTCCCCATGGAAGCATTAATCCTGCTCTGAATCCTTTGCCTTTTCTCTATTTCAGTTGCTCTCTGGTCTCTGCCCCTTGTGTAAGCTTCAAAGAACTCCTTGTTCTCTTTCTCCAACTCATCCCAAACTGTAACCAAAACCATACAGAATCGCAGATCATATTATATTTAGCTGAAAAACTCTCCGATCTCAAAATCAAAATCTTCAAGCCTGGTTGGTATGTTTCATCGTGGGTTATACTGATAGTGTTTTTTTTTTCCTATATGTGCAATTAAAGAAAGAAAAAAAGGTGACTGAACCTGTTGAAGTAATGACTGGTTTAATATTTGCATGCTTAGACAAAGCTTCCATGCACTCTTCTTTGCTCATGTTGAAGATCAAACACTCTTCTATAAGACGGTGAACCTGGATATTCATGATCATCACCATATTTGATCATCTTATAGCAACAAACACAAAAATCAATGGAAATAATCAATGGACATAGAAAATTAAATATATTTGAATTACCATGTGGATATATGAAGCTGAAGAGTCACCCATAAATCATAAAAAGAATCTCCTCTACTGTTTGGGCTGATACCTAAGAGCTAGAAAGGTAGAAATATATAGAAAAACAGAGATGAAGAAGAAACTAGAAAAGGCAGTGAAAAGCAGATGAAAAGGCAAAGAAAGGAGATGAGAGTGAGTCAGTAGAGATGGGAGAAGGGAGTAGAGATCAAGATCAGGAGGCCAAAAATGTTCAAATTTATAGAAAAAAACAGGAATAGACGTAGATGAAATTACTTAAGTAAAGTTCCTAAAATTTTTTATTGATTAAATAAAATTAAAAATTAGAATACATAGATAAAAAAATTTTATTATATAAATCAAATTATAAATTTTTTAATATTTTTTTATTAATATTTTAAATAAAATATTAATAAAATTTTTATTTATGAATAAATATCTATTAAATTTAAATTTAAAATAATATTTTTAATAGTTTTTATATATTATTAATTTTTTTCAATTTATTAATTTAAATTTTTTATTAAATCAATTTCTAAAAATTATTTCATCAACTTTAACTAACGAATTTCATATAAAATTTCTCCATAAAAATGACTGCGGGTAAAGAAAGAGATCTTATTCAATAATAATATGATGATAATTGAAAAAAAAAGAAAGGGAAAATTGTTGTTTTGATCCTATGATGTCAAAGGTTGTTGGTGGGGTCCAAAGTCGCACGTGGGACGATTTCTATGATTGGTGGAGAGAAGATTAGAGGAGATTCTATAAACAGCCCTTTCTTTGTCTCTTACGTGGTCACTATTCCAATCTCCACGTGACATATGGGACCCGCTTACCTTTCCGTTTTTATTACTGTTGTTTAATCAATCCAAATCGAATCTCGGAATTTTAAATAAGATAATTGATCTTATTTAAAATAATCAATCAAATCAAATTAAATTAAATTAATTAAATTGCATAATTGAAACAACTTAACTCTATGCATTAGATCAATTTAATTAATGATACTTAATTAATTGAATTTAATTTAGTCAAAATTTTCGACATTTCACTGTGAGATGTTCTTTGCGTTTTTAACTTATTATTAAAAAAAATTTATCTAATTAATATTTTTTTATTTTTTGTTTGAGTTACAGGATTAATCATTAACAGTAATTGTTTAATTAGATTTGAGTTAAATTTAAATATTATATGTTTTTTAACTTAATTTTAAATTTTGTTTGATTTTTAATAATTATTTATTCTAATTTTTTTCTTTTGCTATTTTACGAATGTTATTGTTGGCTACATTTGACAACTCATTGACAGTAGAAACAGCATACTATTTTGTTCGAAATGTTGTCGTTTCTGATTCAACACCACCAAATGTGTCTTCTCTTCTCATTGTAGGTAAGAACTCAACCTCAGTCATTTTAGATTTCATTTGATTGAATAGGTGATGAGATTGACGATGATAATATTAAAAAAATAATAATAATTATAATTATTATTATAATTAAAAAAATTAATAAGAATTTATATTAAATAACTTTTATTAAATTTAATAGTTAAATTTAATTAATAATTCAATCATATCATACTAAAAATATGATAAAATCCAAATGTATAATTAATCAGGAAGTCTAAAGTGTTAGAAGTTCTCGAGTATTACGAGAATCTGTTTCTTCCTTGACTATTAAAGGACGAATGCTTTTTGTGACAAATGTTCTTCCTCTATGAGATACAACTACCACAATGTTATCACTATATGTCGAGCTTGAATTTTGCGGATTTTACGACTTTGCAGAGTCCTCTGAAAAGGCGTCGGGAAAGCTGTGGGCTAGAGGTGGACCTTTCAACTCAGCATATATTACCAACGAGGATAGTTGTTTTTTAGCACCATGGGCATTATGAAAGTGGTTTACACTCGACCTGTTGATATTCGAACAAGATTGGTGGAGTCGAATTCTCCAAGAGCAATATCAGAGGATTTCTTTAATTATTTTGTTTTTGATGAAGCTACTGCATTATGTTTGCAAAGATTGTTTATTCTAATAATCTTATAAGCAAAGTTGCTGAAAATGCAGTTGAAACTTTCAAGGATTCAGAAATTGTTGGACTACCACAACTTGAAGGTACTAGCGGATTAGAAAACACTAGAATAACAGCTGGGGGCTTTAGCATGGGGCAAGTTGTTCAGAGGCTAAGTGGCCTGGGTGTGTCTTTGGTCATGCCATGACTGACTTTGAGTTGAGTAATGATCGAGATTAAGTTGATGAAAAAGTGGTTTTAAGATATTCTCACGTGCATTTGAAGCATTGAAATAGGTTATTAATATGTTATACGGGCAGTGAGAACCCTAAACCACAAGATACGTAGGTAAGTGTGAGCTAGTGTGTTAGTATCCTGAGACCAGTTAGTCATTGTAGGTTGAAGTCATGTGCGGGCACCTTTGAGTGGGTTGGTGGAGTAACAACTAGAATCAATGAATAATAGTGATCAAGATGAAGGTTTTGGGACCTTGAGTTAGCCGGAGAAAGTCCCTGAGATGACGGAAGAGAAAAGTGTCTCAATTTCAGACAATCTTACGGTTACTGGTCGGAGACTAGAAAAATCTCTTACGTTCTTTATAAGAGGATAACTGATGTTAGCTCTCCACCGCCCTCTTGGCTAACGGGCAGACAGAGGTCTGATTAATCTGAAATGAGCTACTCCTAAGTACCAGTGGTGTTTAGGTGGGCAGATATAGTAGGCTCACGAGTGTGACATGATGTTTCCTCAAGTCATGGTAAACTCAGAGATGGTTGGGGCCTGCGAGCCTCGTATCGGGACTTTGCGTTGAGTCGTGGGGTTACGCAGTAGAGTTTGCTATGCCCCTCGATTTTCTCTCCTTAAACTAGAAGGATCATGAGATAATGTTTGTGTAGGAGAGACGCCATCGAGCCTAAGCGATGTGAGAGATAGCAGGCAAGTATGCTGCTAGTCCCTTGTGGTCAATCAGTAGAAGTGTGCTGTAGTTGGGACAGTCCACCCAAATCCCCTTACGGGACTAGCATGATGTTTGATATCAATCATGCGTGCGGGCAATCTACATAGAAGCTAAGGGCTTAAGCCCTAAGAACTAAGTCTTGTAAGATGAGATGAGCCTAAATGCTCCGAGCTGGCTGCTAACTAACATAAGTGTTATCCTTGCTTAAATTTGATACGAGAGTTTACGTACAATACGACGAGCATGGTGTTGGATTTTCATCATATCAAGAAATAATAATATCATAAAAATCGAAATTATGCGGCCTTATTAATATTCGAGGATCGATGTTCGAGACCTTAAACCTTACGAGTAGAGATTGGTGCTCAGAACCATTTTGAAAATCATGAGCTAAAGAGTAATGAGAGTTGGATTCCTTCTTATCAAGTTTGAAATGAACAATCCTACAGGATCAAAATAAAAAAAGAAAAAATTTATGAATAAATGGCTTGAAAGATCGAAATTAAACTGTTTAAGAAAAATTAGACAAAAAAAAAATTGATTTAAATTACGAGTAATCTGGATGTCGTACGAACGTGTGGTTTCAGAATGAGAAACGTGCGGACCGTGACACTAAGCCTATGTTCTCATGTGCTCATGTCGGCTTTGTGTGTGCTCATCAAGATTGCTACAATTATTGTTTTTTCAAATGACTCGGACACAATTACTGTTTTTACAAGCCTCTTTATGTCCAAGTCATTGATGACTCAAAAGATGCACACATTTGTTTTTGCTTCAACAATGTCGAAACCAATTTTTGAGGAGTTCAACTACTCATCTGGTCCCACCATTGTGAGTTCAATCAACTGAATCGAATCCATTTTTTAGTTTATTGGTGTAATTCTGAATGATTAGTTTATGTTAATTGTTTATATTTTTCTAAGAGTTTTTAAGTTTTTATTTTTTTTAACTTTATTAATTTTAATTTTATCAATTATTAATTTAATAAAATACTAAAAATTATTATAACAAACCAAATGAAATTAAGTGTCCGCACTAGTTAAATTATAATGAGAAAGCTAAATTTTTTATAATAGGCTTAGGTTATTATTGGCATATAAAATTATGATAAGAAAGAGTAAGATAATATTATAAATAAAATAAAATTAAATAATATCATTTTATCTAATATTTGATGTATGTAAGAATTAAAATATGATAATTTATTTATTGGTTAAAATTATTTATTTTTAAAGTTTATATAATTTAAATTATTAATATAATTTTTAAAAATAAATATGATAAATAAATTTAATTTCATAAATTAAAAATAATTTTTTTATTTAAAAAGAATTAAATTATCTTATATCAAAAAAATATAATACTCTTTATAATTGTATCATTTTCAATTAAATAAAAATTAAATATAATATAAAATAATAATTATATTTTTATTTATTATTTTATACATCAAAGATACATTAAACCTTTAATCTCAAAATCGTAAAGTCCACGAGTCGTTTAATAACAAGGTGTCGAGATATGGGAAGACCAAACCCGTCCAACATTTAAACCGGCCCGAAGATCTCTTTCAATTGATTGGCATTGGGTTGGATCTATACACAAATATCCTTTCCACTTCCAAGTTCTGACTCAACGGCGATTCAATACCAAAACCCCGAAAGTCAAAAAGTAAGCCAAAAGCCCCATGGCCATCGCCGCCGCCATTTCCCTCTCAATCCAACCCCAAACCCGCAGTTTCTCAGTCGCCATCACCGCCCTTTTCGATCAGCTTCTTCTCTTCTTTCCGATTCTTTCCGTTCCAACTTTTTTTCTCAAAAACACTAAGTTTCGAGTCTCCGCATTTTCCATGAGCATCGGAACTCCAGCGAAAGTCACCGCAACGTCGTTTCTTGACCGAAGAGAAAGTAGGTTCCTTCACTTCGTTAAGTACCACGGCCTTGGAAACGACTTCATTTTGGTAATTTCTCTAATTCATTTCTCTTGGCTGAGAAAAATGTGACAGGTATTGTCTTAGCTGACTTGTTGTGTGTTGCCATAGGTTGATAATAGGGACTCGACCGAACCAAGGATTACGCCGGAGCAAGCAGTGAAGTTGTGCGATAGGAACTTCGGTGTCGGAGCTAATGGAGTGATTTTTGCGATGCCAGGAATCAACGGCACTGATTATACCATGAGAATCTTTAACTCTGATGGTAGCGAGCCTGAGGTAATTGGCTAAAATTGAACAAAAAGTTAAATGCAAAGCACGTTTAGACGTAACTCTGCCATTTAAAAGTAAAATCGTAGGATCTTCTTCATTAAAAGAATTTATATTTAAGTTTTGAATTATTTGAAATGATACTTATTTGCTTTCACGTTCGAATGCCTCTTTTTTGTGTTTGCTTTTGGAAACTAAAAGCAAGTAGTGAAAGTGATAACCAAATGGAGCCTTCGTTTATCACTTGGATGTTTTGGTTCTTTGGTTGAATTATTAAAATTCAATACTGAAGGGGTTTCTTGCCTTTAGTGTTTTTGCATAGTTTGTGTTTAGAATTTTAGTTATGTTTTTAATTTATATTTTTTTTCTAGATGTGTGGTAATGGTGTCCGGTGCTTTGCCAGATTCATTGCTGAGCTTGAGAATTTACAGGGGAAGCATAGGTATGGTTAAGGGTTTGTTCTTCTATTTTCCTGACAGTTAAATAATTCATATTAGCAGATGTGAAGCCGGAAATATGAGAAAGGAGGGGCCATATAATAATTTTAATAGAAAAAAGAGGACTAAGTATTATTTTTGGTGGTATGAAGTATTCTGCTACAATGGTGTAAAAAAAATTTTTGGAAGGGCTGGCAGGGAGCTACGCCCCTGCATACTAGGGTGTCGCCTTGTGTGTTTGTTTGAAGATAGTGCACCTGTATATAATTCCCTTTGCTTCTAATTGCAACTTCATTATTAAAAGACTGTTTATAACAATATGTTTTCTGTGATGATTTTACTACGTGAAATGTCTTTGTAGTTTCATTCTCTGTTCTAATTTTATGCAGTTTTACCGTACATACCGGTGCTGGTTTAATTATTCCAGAAATTCAAGATGATGGGAAGGTATGTATCTGGAATCCTGTAGAGTACAGTTTATCGATGGTTCGTAATGCATCTGACATTGAGCAGCACCATTTCAGGTTAAAGTTGATATGGGAGAACCGATTCTTAAAGCATCAGATGTTCCTACAATATTACCACCCAATAAAGATCAATCTGTTGTTAAATCAGATCTTCATGTAGATGGAGTGATTTGGAATGTGACTTGTGTTAGTATGGGAAATCCACACTGTGTAACTTTCGGCACCAAAGGAAGCCAGGTTTGTATTCTAGATGATGATTGATAAGAAGATTAACCTGGAGTTTATATTTATATGAACTATTCCTAGTTTTACTTCCTCCTTAATATTTTAATATTATGCTCCTTCTTTATTGGGTATCTGGTAAACTATTTGACTCAATGTATGGCTTATAGCAGAAGAGAGGACACTGTTCCCTGTGCCAAACTTTTCTTGGTAGACCAGTAACGTACATGGGCTTGACGATCATAACTTTTTACCCATTGCATGCTTCAAGAGAAGAAAAAGACTAGGAACAGTTAAAAGAGCTGCTGCAAAAAATCTTTTTCTTCCAGTGAATTACTTGTTCTAAAAGAAAATGGATTCATTGACTGGTTTATTGAAAATTTTTTTCTGTTTTCCTTTCCTTTTTCATTTGCATTTCTAATACTTGCTTTTTTGCTTAATGATTGTGATTGAGCAGAATTTGACTGTCGATGAACCAAATTTAGCAGTAATTGGTCCTAAATTTGGGCATCATGAAATGTTCCCAGCTAGGACTAACACTGGTTAGTTGTTATCTAATTTCTTAGATGATCTTTTGCAATCAAGTCCATGGCTAACATCTGTTAGCAGCTTTATGTTTTTTGTATGTGATGAATTGGCTTTTCAATTGCATGGTTGTGTCATTTATCTCCTTTCGATAAGCAAATCCATTGCCTAATCATGAGTGCATTTGATATGATTTGCAGAATTCATGGAAGTTTTCTCCCGTTCGCACTTGAAAATGCGTGTTTGGGAGCGTGGAGCAAGTTAGTTATAATTACCATCCGCTTATTATAAAACTGGCAATTGTTGTGTTAGTTTTTGTTCTGGCTAAAAGCTCAAGTCAATTGCATTTCATAGGAGCAACACTGGCTTGTGGAACTGGAGCTTGTGCCGTGGTGGTTGCAGCTGTTCTTGAAGGACGTGCAAGAAGGGTAAGTATAGGACCCGATGTTTAAACTGTGATAATGAAATAGGTAAATGAGCATATAGGAGCACATGAGATGCCACATTGAGTTATTTTTTCATCATGAAGTAATTAACCTAGGTTTCTTTTTTTATCCCAAAGAGGAGGCCATAGATTTCTCAACTAATAAAAATGAAGTCTCCTTTTTTTTTTTATCGTTTGTTTTCCTTATAAGTTGATTTTCATGTTGTGAAAATAGCGTTGTACGGTTGATTTGCCCGGCGGCCCCTTGGAGATTGAATGGAGGGAGGAAGACTATCATGTGTACATGACAGGACCAGCCGAAGTAGTGTTTTACGGATCAGTGCCACTGTGATGAGTGATTTGACAGTTAATATATTTGAATTTTATAAAATATTAATAATTTATGTATTCGTGTTGTATTTTATATAAAAATTACGTATTATAATTTTAATCAATATGAAAATATAAAATATATTTTTTGATTTTATTAAATTTATTTGTAATTTTTATTAAAATTTTAAAATGTCATTCTTTTATCTTTTATTTATATTATTTTTTTATAGTGTTTTCATATCTTATTTTAAATTGTGAAATGATATAACTCTCTTTTTTCAGCCAGTTCCGTTCATACTCAGATTAAAAAACACAAAAGCATAAAAGAAATTAAAAAATATATATATTAACAATAAAGAATAATTATAGACTTTGTTTATGATGATGCCTCTTTTTCATCTGATCATAAATAGGATTCTTCATTTAATCTTGAACAGAGGTGCCAATTGCAAATGGGAAAACCGGTTTTCATGATAAAGAGAACTCATTATTTGTATTAATCGAATTTTGTAGAAATAAAAAGCCAAATGTTAGAACTTATGAATTTCAAAACATTCTTTTTAGTATCTCTTTTTCACTTATGTATCCAACTTTCGTTTTGATTGAAAACAATGATTCTTTTACTATTAAAATTAATTAATAAAAGATGATTATTGCCCAATGGGTTATTGGGTGGTGATTTAGTTCCTGAATTATATATTTTTTATTATTTGGTATTCATAGAAAAAATTTAAGATGAGATATTCAAATTTTTTTTCTATTAAATATTTAGTCTCACGCATTAATTTTATTATTTAATATTTTTTATGTAATTATTTTATTTGGACTAACGGAATTAAATATATTAAAATATTTGAAGGAAACAAAGTTCATATTTAATAATAACTTTTTATAGATCAAATCACTAAAAATAATATTTAACGATCAAATTACATATTAATTTTTGACTGATCTTGTTTGCTCATTTTAAATTTTCATTATTTATTTTTTAATTCCCTTTGAGATCTTATTCTAAACTAAAACTAATCATACATAAATTCCTTTAAAAATGAGTTTCCAACAATTAAACATAATTAAATGATCGTGAAGTATATTATTTATAATGATTATAGTATAATTAATTAATTGTAAAAAAAATTATAAGGATTTATCAAAATTTTATAAAAGATTTATAAATGGTGTGAATACATAATTCTAAATTATAATCGAACAAAATAAAAAGAATTGAAAGGAAAATATTTCTCGTTACACTGATACATAAGCAGCTCGTATTTGAATTTTCATTGAGGGCCCACATTTTTTGAAAACAAAGGCCACGTGTTCCAACGGCTAGATCCATCTCCAGGTAGCCGTTGGAAAAGCAGAAGTTTCATTCCCCATTTGAAAACACGCTGCGAAATAGTTTAAAAAAAAAAAAAAAATTCACTCCTACAAAGAGAATAAAAAGAAAAGAAAAAAGCACGATCGAAAAAAAGGCTCTTTATATCTCACTCTTTCTTCAGATTCCACTCTAAAGATTCCATTAAAAGAACTCTAGTAAGATTTTATTTTTGAGTTAATAATCATTTTCAATTCTTGTTTCTGCTTCATTAATCATTGAATGATTGATTAATTTTTGGTTTTTTTTTTTTGTTAATTTGAAGGAGAAAACACAAAAGAAATGATGTCACTCACTCCAGATCAGTTTAGAAAAGCAGGAATGGGAGGAGTAATTCCATCTCCATCTCCTTTCCTCACTCCCCGACCAGAACGCCGTCGTTTAGACTCCAGAGGACCCGATTGGAGCTCTAACCGTCAAGACATTAGAGATAAAGAGGTTAATGTTCAAGTGCTGCTTAGATGCAGGTAAATTTTTTTTTTTTTATTTTCATTTCCTTTTTTTTTTTAATTTCATTATGTTCTTAATTCTTTTGCTTGATGATTCTGGTTTCAGGCCATTAAGCGAAGATGAGCAGAGGATGAATGTTCCCAAAGCGATTTCATGCAATGAACATAAAAGGGAAGTGACTGTTTTGCAAAATGTAGCTAACAAGCAGGTAGACAGAGTTTTCACTTTTGACAAGGTAAAGCTCCACCGTTATAAAAATGCCAACAATTTTCTTTTTCAAGATGATTAATTGGATTTTACTTTTCCAAGGTTTTTGGCCCTAAGGCACAGCAAAGAACAATATATGATCAAGCCATTGCCCCAATTGTTAATGAAGTACTTGATGGTTTCAACTGTACTGTATTTGCCTATGGACAGACTGGCACTGGCAAAACATATACAATGGAGGGTGGGATGAGAAACAAGGTAATAAAACTGTATCAAATCAATTTTTTATTTGAACACTTTGATATGATGCGCAGTTTTTTACTTAAGAATTTAAATGTTTAGTAGCATTTGCTAATTTTGATGAGTAGTATGTTGTCATTAGTTAACAGCGTAGAGCATTAGATGCCAAAACTTTGTGGAATAATAACTCACGATGATTATTAAGTAAAGAGTATGTTTTGAATACAGGGTGGTGACTTGCCTGCTGAGGCTGGTGTTATTCCAAGAGCAGTGAGACAAATATTTGATACCTTAGAGGCCCAAAATGCTGATTATAGCATGAAAGTTACATTTTTGGAGCTGTACAATGAGGAAATAACTGATTTGTTGGCTCCTGAAGAGAGTCCAAGATATGCTGAAGATAAGCAAAGAAAACCAATTTCTTTAATGGAAGATGGAAAGGGTTGTGTTGTTGTGAGAGGTCTAGAAGAAGAAGCTGTATACAGTGCCAATGAAATCTATACTCTATTGGAACGAGGTGCAGCAAAAAGGCGAACTGCTGATACCTTGTTAAACAAGCGCAGCAGGTTGGATTTCTTTATTTGTCTGATTTATTAATGATGCTTGATGTAAGAGGAACTACCTATTGCTAAACTCATTTTCTTTGCCTCACAGCCGTTCCCATTCTGTATTTTCCATCACTGTACACATAAAAGAATCGGCTGTCGGAGATGAGGAGTTGATAAAATGTGGCAAGCTTAATCTTGTTGATTTGGCAGGGTCTGAGAATATTTCACGCTCTGGTGCACGAGAGGTAGGAAGATATATACATTTAGCTTTGAAGTCTACTATGTGGTAATAGAATCACTTCCATTTTTATTGAAAATAGGCCTGGTAAATTGTGTAGTTTCTTATGTGGTTGGAAATTTTGTTGCCACAAGAATTAGCAACTGCTTGCTTGGTTCTTATTTATTAAGCTGCCTAAATATTAAGAAATATGTCTTTGACTTGTCTTTGAATGGGTCCTCAGTAGCTGTCAAGTTTTTCCATCAAATCTTCATTGAATTTGTAGGGTCGTGCAAGGGAAGCAGGAGAGATAAACAAAAGCTTACTTACCCTTGGCCGTGTCATAAATGCACTTGTGGAGCATTCTCCTCATATACCATATAGGTTGGCTTCCATAAACTCTTTTTTGTCCATTGAGCTGCGTTTTTAAATTTCTTTTAGTAACTGTTTTCTCGTGGTTACAAACATTCTATGCAGGGATAGTAAGCTGACAAGGCTCTTGAGAGATTCTTTGGGGGGGAAAACAAAGACCTGCATTATTGCCACAATATCTCCATCTGCTCATTCCTTAGAAGAAACATTGAGCACTCTAGATTACGCATATCGTGCTAAGAATATCAAAAATAGACCAGAGGTTAATTTGAATGCCTCTTTTAATATATTTATTTGTTCATTTCTATTTTTTCTACTAATGAAAAGTCATATAATATCAGGCAAACCAGAAAATGTCCAAGGCAGTGTTGCTTAAGGATTTGTACTTGGAAATTGAGAGAATGAAAGAAGGTTTGAAAAGCACTTGAAATCTCAGAGTACTTCAGTGAGACACAAATAAAAATTTAGATTCTTATTCATGTAAAAATATTGATCCAGATGTTCGAGCAGCTAGGGACAAAAATGGTGTTTACATTCCCCATGAAAGATTTGCCCAAGAGGAAGCTGAAAAGAAGGTAAACCTCCATTTTTCTCTTTAATTCACTTTTTATTTCGTTATGATTTGTAGAACACTCTGAAGTAGGTCATTTCATCCAATTTGAAGAAAACTTGACTTGTGTTAGAGTCAAAGATTGATCTTCAGTCTTTATGTGTAGGCTCAAAGTCATTGATTTGAATTCTTACTTATATAACATTGCAGGCAAAGATGGAGAAGATAGAGCAACTGGAGAATGATCTCAACCTCAGTGAGAAGGTATAATTCTCACACATTGTACTTTTATCCTTTTCTTGCCATGTCATATTTATATTAATTCTTCTTCTCCTTTTTCATGCAGCAAGCTGATAAGTATCGTGAGCTGTATCTCACTGAGCAAGAGCAAAGGTTGGACTTAGAAAGTGATATCAAGGATTGCAAGGTAAGCATGGACTGGAAACATCCATATTTCTTCTCTTATTTCTGGAAGGTTCCCTGCTCATAAATTTATATTTGTTCTCCAGATAAATCTCGAAAAGAATAGGAAAGAATTGCTTGATCTTCAAGAGAACCATAGGGCAGCCATCTTGACACTGAAGGAAAAGGAATTCATCATCTCCAAACTGCTATACTCAGGTACCAGAGTCAATGTTGGAAATTTTCATTGTCTATCTTTTTGCTTATTAGTAACACTGAAAATTGTTTTACAAGCAGAAAATTCTTTGATTGAACGGACAAAGGAGTTACGTACTGATTTGCAACATGCATCAGAGGACATAAATTCACTTTTTGCAAAACTAGGTATAATAACTTCTATCCTCTTATTCTGTGGTTGCATCCAAGTTTATCTTAATGATTCGCATTGGAAACTATATCATATTTTGAAGTTCAGTGATGTTTATTAAAAACAATTGCCAATAATCTCTTCTAACAAAAAGGACCTTGTTGCTTCCAAACAAATTTTTTAAGGAGAAATGCACTCCAAATGTTTCATGGTTTGCTAAACATGTGCAGTTGGCCCAATGGTGTGGGCAGCTCCATGTGTGCACACAGAAGTGAAATGCCCATTTGCATGAAAGGTTCTGATGGATCAAACTGTAACAACTTGTGTAAAGATATATCCCATGAAACGAGACCTTAAATAACACTAGTTGAATTTGAGTATTCTAAATTACAAAAAAAAAAAAAGTATGTTCATGATTCCATTTACCACCATTTCAGAGACCTTAAATATAAAACTTTTACTCCGCACAGATGATAAGGACAAGATGGAGGCAGAAAATCGAAACATTGTTTTGACTTTTGGTTCTCAGCTCGATCAGCATCTAAAAGATTTGCACAAGACCATCCTGGGCTCCATTTCTCAACAGCATCAACAACTTAGATGCATGGAAGAGCATGCTCGTTCATTTCTTGCCAGAAAATGTGATGTAAGAGTGGAAAAATGTTGTCCTATCTTACTCTATGCATCCTGCTACTTTAATCCTGACGCATGATTTATGAATTTTTGACAGGCAAACCAAGCCTTGGAATCTAGGATTAAGAATATGACAGAGACATATGCTTCAGGAATGGCTGCAATGAAGGAACTTGCCAATATAATGCAAAGGAATGCTTCCTCCGACCTGGAGCAAATGAGTTCTGCATTTTCATCTAAAATAGCTGCCATTGAGGAGGTATGCTATCCAAGGAAGATAATTACTTTTCTTCAAGTTGCTTATGGAAGCATGTGATTTGGATTTGCTGCTAATTGGTGTGTGTTAATTTTTTCTTTGTAGTTCCTTGTCACTGCAGTGCTGGAGGCCAAGGAGGTTCTTGAGGATCTCCAGAATTCTCTTACTGAACAAAAGGAGCTATTGGTTTCCTCTGCTCTACAACAGGAAGAGGTGTGTGTTTTTGTTATATTCTGATTCCTTCTATTCACTCTCCTGAGTATGTATTTCTCATCTTCGTGGATATTGACAGGGATTACACCGCAGCTTGATTTCAGCACAAAATATATCTAAGGCAACAACTGATTTTCTGTCTGACATCAATAATCAAGCTTCCAAGTTCATGACAACCCTAGAAGAAACACAAGCCAAGAAATCTTGTGTTTTAACAAATTTTGAAAACAGATTTAAGGCAAGTTGATATTCTACATGTGATTGATTTTGGGAAGAAATTGAAGGCTTAAAATTAACTTGAACTGCTATAACAGGAAGAAGCTGCTAGGGAGGAAAAGACAGCTTTGGAAATGATTGCATCAATATTAGCAACTTTGACATCTAATAAAAGTGCTATGGTTGGTGATCTGCCACTTTCTTATCTTAAAAAGCCCAAATAATTTTTAAGAATTCTATGCTTATAGAAATTATTTATTAGGTCTCAGAGGCATCAAGAAACATGAAGGAGTTGGGTATTCGAGATAATAGGATATTGCAGCAGCAGATATCCTTGCTGCAACAGGTTTCAGCTGATGCTGGGAAGGAAATGAGCAAGTACATAGAAAAAATGGAAGTCAATTTCATGGAAGACACCTTCTCAGTGGCTGAATCTAGGGGTATAATGGAAGATGGCCTTCAAGAATGGTAAGCTTTCATTTGTGTACTGATGATACGCATAGTCATCCATTTTGCTAATGAAACAAATTCCTGTTTCTGCAAACCAATTAGCAAGGGCAGGGAATAGCTCTCCTCTGCTCTCTATCCAATGTATTTGATTCGAAGTCTCAACACAAGATCAATTTATAAACTCCTTGTTTTAATGTTCTAAATAGTTAATTCTAGTTACAGAGTTACTCAATATAATTGTATCTTTTAATTTAATGTAGCTCAAAGAGAGCGAATGATTCAAGACTGCAGTGGGAAAATGCCAAGTCATACATAAATGAACTTGATATAAGCAGTCTTGCAGAGGTCAAATCTACGGTTAAGTAAGTTTTTCTTGTTCCTTGGTTCTTATAAACTCCTTGTTTTTTGAACTTTAGAAGTCTTCTGAGCTAAACTCTCTCTGCTGCTTATTTATTATATTGACAGGGACAATATCAAAAGAAATCACACAGTACATGAAGAATTTTTATCCGCAGTCTCGTCTATGGATGCCGAGTTTGATGCTAGAACTGGAGATGTAATGGCAGCAAGTAAAGGTAATTTATTTAATATATTTGTACATTAAGTGTAAGTTCCTTATTTTAGAATTGCATTTCTTTCTCAATCTAAGTGGGAAAATATTGTCCATTGGCAGATTCATTGCTTTGTGACCACCAAAGTAAGAAGGAAATAGACTCCTTTACGACCGTGTGCTTAGACCAACTTAAAACAGTGCAAGAAAACCATGGTGAAAGCATTTCAAAAATCAGAAGTGAAGCTGAGAAATGCCTCGTAAAAGACTACTCGGTAGGTTGGCTTGCTCAAAATGTCCTTGACATTGTTATAGAATTTCTAAATATATATAAATTCAGAACATTTGCTCAACCTTTGACATTGTTATAGAATTTCTAAATATATAATTGGCCCTGCCTTGAACAGGTTGATCACCATAGTAACACAACACCAAAGAAGCGAGAAATAGTTGTGCCCAGCTTAGAATCAATTGAAGAGATGAGAACACCGTCCTTCGAAGATGTCAAGGAAGCAGAAAATAACTCAAAGAACAGATCAAAATGGGACAACAGTGAAAGCAAAATCCAGCAACAGGTCACATGTATGGCATTCTCACCGAATAGAACTCCTTTTGCAGATGTCAATTGATTACGATTAGGACAATCAATTCATATGACCAAAGCCGATATAGGGACGTTGTAGAAATGCTCATCAGCTGATGAGTACAAAACCCTTGTTCTTAACCTGTTACTGTCAAAAATTTAGGACTGAATCTCAAATATGTTACTATGTGTAATTCTTACACCATTTGTTCTGTCAATGTTGATGCTATGCTTACATAACCAAAGCATATTAAGATATTTCAACTTTAATTCTAATTTTACTAAGTCGTCATTACATCAAATAACCTTACATCATATCTTAGATCAGATGATAAAATCCAAGATGTCAAACAAAGGAAAAGGTGGAACTTGGATTTCTTCCATTATATTCAATTACTGCAGCCATTTCAAATTTTTAGAGCTTTATCGATTGAAGATTGGCTTTAGTCAAATATGTTTTGGATGCTGTCCCTTACCTGCCTCAACCATAAAAGGCAAAATTGACTTGAACACCCTGTAAAATGGGACCTGGCGCTCTAAAATATTTCTCCATTCACACTGCATGACTGGAGTACAATTCATTTTTGCAAGCAAGAAGCATCCCACAGGAAGCCAAATCAATGCCTACGGCCCATATTCCTTGAAACTTTGAAAAAAGTTGACAATTCCACTTGGTCTGCAACAAATGGTTTATCTACTACTTTGGTAATTATGCTGCAGCAGCGCAGCAGCAGTAATAACAAAAGGTTTGAACATTGAATTTTTCATATATTTTGACCAATTAGCTTTCAAACCCTTCACTTTTTTTAACATTCTTTGGGCAGTTGGGTAATGATATCCAGTTATCCAACACTGATCTCTATTATATGACCTTTTAATGGCGGCTATAGGAGTAATGATCAGCAATCATCAATCAAATTACTGTTATTTTTATGTACTTTTGTGTTGGATTAGATGTTCTAAAACAAAAAGTGCCCGAAGCTTCAGTGAGAGTCACTGTTAAAGCCGTAGCTCGCCACTCGTGACCTTGTCTCTAGTAAGACCAACGTGGAGAAGGAAACTGCCCCTCACTACCAAAACAAAGAAAAACGCCGTTTTACATTTCCTTATTTTTGACCAAATTGAGGGTACGTTTGATAATCACAACACGCTGAAGGAGCGGTAAAGGTGTTTCACAAGCAAAATAATGGGCACTTTTCTGCCGTTTAGAATAGAAAGATTAGCAGTCAAACTTCACAGTTTCAAGGGTTTATATATGGCTGCTCAAACACCAGCTCCCAAGTTTCTCATCTTCTATTCATATTCAGATTTGGTTAGTTTTCCTGGTAGCTAGTAATGAAGAGAGAAAGAGAGAATGGAGAGATTCAGGGTTTTGACATTGCTAAATGTCTAATGCTGATATCTCAAGGCCTGGAAACCAAGCCAAAAGACCATTTGGTGAGCGAGGTTTTCGAGTGTAAAACTTGTCACCGTCGCTTCTCGTCGTTCCAAGCATTGGGAGGTCACCGAGCAGGCCACAAAAGACCCAGACTGACGGCGGACAAAGCAAATGAACAAACACAATTCCTTAGTTCATCAACCAAGCGTAAGGCTCACGAGTGCTCCATTTGCGGCCAAGAGTTTTCTATGGGACAAGCTTTGGGTGGGCATATGAGGAGGCATAGAGCTGCCATGAACGAAAGCTTCTCACCTTTCCCAGTTGTTCCAACGTTGCCGGTGTTGAAGAGATCGAATAGTAGTCGGAGGGTTGTGTGCTTGGACTTGAATTTGACTCCATTGCAGAATGATTTGCTCGTTTTATTTGGGACCAAGGTTGATTATCTTCGCATTTGATATAATCCCTTTATTTTCCCATATGACACTTGTAATGTTCACTTCATTAACAACATTTTTTCATTTGTTTTACGTACAACATTTGAAATCTTTTTTTTTTTCTCTTTATTTATTTATTTATTATTTGTATTACTTAAATTTGTTTCTTTGTAATCTATTTAAACAATGATTTACCATCGACATTTCAATGTGAAATAAAGACGTAAATGAATAAAATATTCAATAAGTAATTATTAAATAAATTTAATTTTTTTTAATTTATATTAATTTATTAAATTTAATAAATAATTATAAATAATATTGTAATATTCATTAATTAAATAAATATATCATTAATAAAGTAAACTTCATTTATATTCAATTTATTTACACTAAAACTATAAATGCATATGAATTTGAGCAACATGCTAGTTCCAAAACAACACCCAAATAATCACATCTACTTTGAGAATGGGGAGACAATTTGTGGGAACGTCCAAGAAAAATGATTTACATAAAATTGTGTAAGTGAAATTCATAAAATTTTTTATTATAAATGAGTAAATAAAAATTAAAATCGAAAATCAAAATTGATAAATTGAAAAAACTCATCATATAAATTAAGTCAGCAAATTTTAAAATTTTTTTAATAAATTTTGATATATTTATTAAATAGACATTGTTAGTAAAAATATGGACAGAATTTTTATCGTTCAATAAATATTGATCAAATTTGAATTATAAATAATATTTTTAATATCTTTTTTTTATATATTATTGATCTTCACATTAAATTTTATCAATTTATCAATTTAAATTTTTTATTAAAATTTTTATCTACCCATTTTTAATAAAAAAAATTTCATGAAGACCTTAAAAGCACATCTCTAAAAATTTTGTTTGACGTTATTCAGACCATAACTGGTTTACTTATTAATCAGTGTAGACACTCTAATTGGTCTGAGCCCAAGTTCATTGGGCTTGGTTCAATAAAGTTCAGGCCTAAACTCATTGGGCCTATTTCAATGGGGTCCAAGTAGATAGGCCCAACTTTTTGTTATTTTATTTTATTTTTATTCTTGTTTTTATTTTTATCTTTTATTATTATTTATTTTATTTTAAGATAATAGGATATTAATAAAAAAAAGGAAAAAATTACAAATTCTGCCGTGTATATGCATTGGTAGAATTACATTTAGTTTCAATCTCTTCAGGATAATTCCTAAGTTTTTTTATAATGTAAAAACCCAATTGAAAGGGGGTTCCTAATTGATCAAAAACTCTTCTAATCTGGTTCTATAAATACAGTCTTGAACATAACACATGAGGGAGCACAGAAAAGATCACACATGAAGTAAAAAGAAAATAGGAAAAAAAACACACAGAAACAGAAATCAAAAATCACAAGGAGAAAGCAATCAGAAAGGTTTTTAAAGATTTTGGGGTTTAGAAAAAAAAAGTAATTTTTTTGGAAAATCTAGAAAATTGTCATATTTCAATGAAATTTTTCAGTTCTCAATGAATTCTTCGACGTCGATTGAATTTTTCGATGAAGTTTTTGACGTCGGTTGAATTTTTCAGTCAGGGTTTCTAGAATCTGGTGAAGATTTCAACGAAGTTTGAATTTTTTGGTGACCGTCTGGCGAACCAACCCAAATTCCAACGATAATTTTCATAATCCAATTGATATTCAATCGGAGATTCAACCGGGTTAAAGAGAAGGGAGAGAAAAAAAAGGAAAGAAAGAGAAAGAGAAAGAGAGATCTGAGGTAAAAAGCTTGAAATTAGCCTTTTATAGCTTTCTCAAAACGACGTCATTTTGGCATTTAAAAAGACCTAGGATCTGCATGTTTTTCATTTGGGTGACCCGACCTGAGTGCAACCCTATCCGTCGACCCGCGTCCTAACCAAACCTTGCCATTGAGCTGAGCCGTGCTGATTTTCCCTAAGCTGCGCTTTAAGCCATCTTTTGTGCCTGCAGTTGAGCTGATTTAGTCACTCCAGCCGAGTCATTTCTATTTTTTTGATATTTTTTATTTAATATTTTATTTATGTGTTTTTTTTTTAGTTTTTTTGTATGATTAAATTTTTTAAAAAAATTAAAAAAATAAAAAAATAAAATTTGAGAATAAATATTAATTATTGAATGATGAAATTTATAAAAATTTCAAATGGTAAATTTATATAAAATTCTTAGGTGAAAAATTTTGTCTAAATTTATCCCAAATTGTGAAATAATTTAAATAAAGTTTTAATAACAATAATTAATATTTATTTTTAAACAAAAAATATAAAAATATAAAAAAATAATAAAAATATAAAAAGTTTGGAATTAAATACAAATTATCCAAGGATGAGATTCTTAGAAATTTCAAATGGTAAATTCCTAAGAAATCTTTAGGTGAGAAATTTTATCTATATTTGTCCCAAATTGTGAAATAATTTAGATAAAATTTCAATATAAGTAATTGTATTAATTTCCAAATAAAAATTTGGGTTGAAAATATTTGATAATTATTTAAGGATGAAAGTTTTAGAAATGTCAAATGGTAAATTTCTAAGAAATCTTTAGGTAAAAAATTTTCTTTAAATTTATCCCAAATTATGGAATAATTTAAATGAAATTTCAATAAAAATAATTATCATATTATTTTCTTTCCAAAAAAAATAAAAAATAAAAAAAGGAATTTCTAAGTAAGCCCAATTGGTAAAAATTTTAGAAATTCAAAAAAATATTTTTGACAAAAAAATAATAAATAAATCTTTTTTCAATGACAGAACCTCTTCAAGGAAACAAATGGGATCCTTGAATACTCTTGAGGAGATAAAATATTTTTTAAGAGTTTTACCAGATTGATGGAGAATCTTAAGAATTATTTTCAATATTTAACATTAAATTTTTAAAACCATTAAAATCAAGACCCTATGATGAATTTAAAATAATATGATATCATCCTTCAGATGGGCATGTGAGGGTGTTATAACCTTTCCCACATGTAATCAAATTTTTGAACCTTGTTTTAGTTTGTAGACCCGAACATATTATTTTAAAGACTCTTAGTCAAGCTTAGGAGCTTCTCAAGATGATAGATTCATAAGGTGGCCAATCACACCTAATTAAAAAAGATTGATGGTGACTTCATTTATTTTGTTAAATTTAGCTATAGATTTACAGATTTATATGTTATGACAGTTTGGCAACTCCACTGGAGAGCTATAGAGAGTTAAGCTATAACTTTTAAATTTATCCTATCCTTTGGTCTAATGGTTCTAAATTGTAAATTATTTGTTTACTAACGTTTTTTTTTTCTTATTTGATTTTTGGGGCATCAAACCTACTTGTTTTTTCGCACACACTATTATATGTATTCGCATTATATGAGCTCTATACCTGAGCTCTATACCTGAGCTCTATACCTAAGCTCTGTCCCTCTTAAGAATAAGTAAAGTACCTACGCTCTCGTGAGATGATAATCTCCATAATGGCTAGCAAAATACTTTCACTCAAGTTGAATCTTTTCCATTAGTAACCTGTGATGGGTGAAGATTGGACTGCCTTACTAGTCTGTGATAGACAATGATGTAAGAAATAATTTGAGAACCTTTAGTAGTCAAAATCACCTAACCCTGCATGTAGTTCACATCTAAGAAGCCAGCCTTAGGATAGAGCCCTTCTTACCCAAGTGATAGATGTAAATCGAAATTAGGACACAAGAAAGAACAACTTGTATATTACTTATCTAACCATGTTGTTTGTCTAATTTTGTGCATCTACATTCTATGCATCATTTTCATATTATCATATCATTTCATTTTATGCATCATTTTCATGATCATATTTTAACATTATCATTTTCATCATTCTCATTTCATTCATACATCAACATATTAAACATAAAGCATAGCATCTTATTTTTTTATCATAATTATAGTATCAAGGTTCAAGAATAGCTTTATCAATCAAGAATCCCACACAGTCGACTTACTAGTACAACATAAGAGCTCGAGCCAGACAAATAGAATAAAAAAATTCTAATCATCTTGAAAGGATAGAGAAAGCTCAAGAGAAGCTAGAAAAAGAGTTGAATATGATTTTAGAGGCTTTGAACAAATTAAACAAAGGGAAAAGAATAAAAAAAAAAGTACTAGCCAATAAGATCATCCATCATAAGAGGTAGATGACCCACTGTACCTTCTTGATTTTGGGCCACATCAAGCTCAACCAATGCAAGGTCCACTATCACAGTAGTTCACTTATCCTATAAGGTACAAATACCTTGAAATGCTATCAGCTTCAAACTCTGAATAATATCAGAGTTATGTAAATTTTATCTTTACAGAAAAGGTAGTAGAACCAATTTAGGTCTCTGATTTAAACGATCCAAAGGAGAATGAAAAGTTAAAATCGAAAGGGGGTGAGTCATTAAGGGACTCGAAGGTTGACTAAAAGATTAGTATGCTAGAAGAGAGGCTGTGAGTAGTGGAAGGAGTTAGTTTTTATGATTTTATAGATGTTGCTGGGTTCTGTTTAGTCTCAGATGTGGTTATTCTTTTAAAGTTCAAGGTTTTAAAGTTTGAAAAGTATGATGGTATAAAGTGTTCGAAGACCCATATTATTATATACTATCGAAAGATAGCTGCCCATGCTAATAATAAAAAACTATTGATGTATGTATTTTAAAATAGCCTTACGAACTCTGCTGCTAGGTGGTATGTTCAGTTGGATAAAACTCGTATTCATTCTTTGAATAAAATGGCCCATGACTTCATCAGTCAGTATCAACATATCATAAACTTAACCCCTGATCGCTTGTCTTTATAGAACATGAAAAAAGGGTAACTGAATCATTTAAGGAATATGCCCAAAGGTAAAAGGACATAGCTTCTCAGGTGTAACCTTTTTTGACTGAGAAAGAAACCATGGTGTTGTTTATCAGTACTTTGAAGTCTTCTTATTATAAAAAAATTATAAGAAATGCTACAAAAAATTTTACTAACATGATGATCTTAGGCAAAATCATTGAGAATGCCATTAAAAATGGCAAGTTGAAATAAGAGAAACTAAAAAGATGCCAGAGAAGAAAAAGGTTGAAGCCCAAGCCGTAAGCTTTGGCAAACAGTTTAAGGGATATCAATCTTATCTACCACAAAGTTACTTTTCATATTATCCTGTTATGAACAATACCTTATCTTACTCATAACAACTAGCCTCATTGCCATCTTACTCATCTATATACCAATCTATTTTTAGCCTTCAAGCTCTCGTATAAGGCCTTAACATTCACCCTTTCTCGAGACCTCAACCTATCCTACTAGCCCAATGGGTGGTTTAAGAAAGTAATGAACTACTTATGAAAAACTCGTATTTGATCCAATCTTCATAACTTATACGAAGTTATACCAATAGCTCTACAATAACCATTTGATTGCCCCCAACTGTGTGAAGCCATTCAAGCCACTTTATCTCAAGTGGTATGATCTTACAACTCACTGTGACTACCATTATGAAATTATTGGTCCTTCTACTAAAAATTATACTACTTTAAAATATAAGGTGCAATAGTTAATCAAGGATGAGATGGTAAGTTTTGATCAAAGAAGAGTAACAACACCTAATGTTAGTGGCAATCCATTGCCTAATCACAATGTCAATGCTCTGAGTGAGAATCAAGAACACGTTGATCCAAAAGGGCCTGAAGAGCTGCAATGAATCAGAAGGTAAGATATTAATAAAGATCTTTCACTTTATTGCATAGGGGCACAGTTTTGGAAAAAGATATTAAGGCTGATTAGAAGTTGTTTATTATTTTAAGATTTTTTTATGCAATAGGACTTCATTTGTTATCATTTTAATAAAAAGGTAAGTTAATACATTTCATTATATTTTTTCTTTCATTCAACCATTGTTCCATTCTTTGTCACCTTGCATAACTTTTTATTCCCATTCTCAAATTTCATATGATGAATGTTTAAACAATGATAATAATAATTCTGAAATTTATTTTTGAAAACTCATTCACATTAATCTAAAGAGATTATTTGAGCAAAAAAAGCTAGTTACTAGCAGATGTGAAATATGTGTGTCATGAAGATAAGCAGTCTATTATAAAGATTCATGAGCTTGCTTTTATTCAATAGATGATTTTAAGGAAAGCATTCATATTTGAGATAAAAAATAGTCATCTTTCTTTTATCATTCGAAAAACCATTCATTGCTATCCTTTTGAGCCTATTATGATCTATTTTTCTTAGAAACCCTGACCAAAGATTATCCTCCATACTATTAGACATTTTAACAAAAAAAGAGGTAAAAGATCATAAAAAGGTTTCAAAAAAAGAAAAAAAAAGCAAAATGATTGAAAGAGAGAAAAAAAATGCCACAAACAAGTTGGGGTAAAGTAATGTGAGTCTTTTTATGAGAAATGAGATGAAAAAAGGAAAAAGTAAAGAAATGATGTGGAATGGCGCAACATGCCAAGTTGTTTCGAATGATGAGAAATGATCTTTTGATTTTGAACCTTTTAAACACATGTTTTGAGCCTATTTTACCCATTTCTTTCATGATCCCTTACCGTGACCTACATTACAACCTTTAAAAGTTTATTTGGATCAAGTGTGAATGCTCAAATTGAATGATCATATGTTGGATTAAGGCATGCTCGTAATGAAATAATGAAATCGTGCTTTGTTACTCTAAAGATTAATGTGGAAGAGATATCAATAATGGATGAAAGAATGAAAGAAAGGAAAAAAAAGTAAATAAAAAAAAATAAAAAAAATAAAAATGAGAGAAATGAAAGATTTAAATTGAAAACTCGAAAATGTGTTTTGGGTAAAAAATGTCTGAGATGAGAGTTAGATAACAATTCACATGTATGAAAGGTTAAAGACATTTGAAGATTCCTCAAAGTTGAGGTTAAGTTAATAAGCTCAATGTGATTTTGAAAAGTCAATGGTATGAGTTTTTGAAAGAGAATCTTGGATTAATGTTCAGAATTGTTTGAATATTCATTGTTTGGATATTGTTACTCCATTTGTTTCATTTATCCCAGTAAAATGCATCCAACTTATTTTTTTTCCCATTTGTTTTTGTACCAAACTCGTTCCTCATTGATTATCTTTTTTTTTTAATTCATCTTGTGTTCTCTTATTGCTGCATACATAGAATAAATTAAGAAAATATATGAATGCATTATATTTGTCATGATTTGAAATGATGATGAATGGATGACAATATGCATAAAAGAGCCTTGCAATCTTTTCAAAAGAAATCTAAGATGACAAAAAAAAAAAAGAAAAGATGGTAGAAACCTAAAAAAAAAAGATGATTTGAGAAGGCACATGGTGTGACCAACTGATGAATATGATGATGGATTGACCAACAAAATGAATAGAGGGTAAATTTTGAAAAGATGATATGACCAAGTAATGAGGATGAATTGATCGACATAGCCTATCAATGGTGATCAAGTGATGAATATAATGTGGATTAGAGGACATAATTTATTATAAACTAGCTAGTGCTGAAAAGCTTGTGAATTATGATGAAAATAGTATGGGTCAATGGATGAAATTTATGCTAAAATTACTAATATTTAGGAGCCTATGATTTGTGATTAAATGATATAGGGGAATAGATGAAACTTGTTCTGGAATTGTTAGTGCTAAGAAGCCTATGAATGATGATCAAGTGATGAAAATAATGGTGATCAATTGATGAAACTTGTTCCAAAGTGTTGAAAAGCCAAACAAGGAGAAAACATGATATGGTGGAGTCTTGAGGACCATATTACCATATTTTTATTATAATTTCATGACTTTGATATCCGTATTACATGCATTACGTTAGCATTATTTTTTGAAAAATATTTAAAACTCTGGTTTGGATATGCATTTGCATTATGTAGTAAGCATTTGACTCATGGTTGAAAATATGACATTTGTAGTATTATGAGGAGCTAGATTGTTGCATTTACATCATTAAGAAAGCATTTGCATCATTAATCATGACATTCATTACATGCAAAATTTAAACTTTGGTAAAAGTTTAAAAGTCATCTAGAAAAGAAATTTTGAATCTTTGGATAAAGTTTTTTAAGACAAGATTGTGAATCCTCAAATGAGAATCTTTGAGTTTCCAAATAAAAATATTTAAGTTTTGAGTTTCAAATGAAAATCTTTGAGGTGTGAAACCATAAAATTTGTCAAATGTGAACCTTTGGACTCGAATGAGAAGCTTTGAACTTTTGGATGAGAACCTTCAAAATTCGAGTGAGAATCTTTAAATGTTGATGCGAGTTTTGCAATTTACAAATGCGAATCTTAAGATCTTACAAATTTGAATGAAATTGAAATTTTGATAATCAAATTTCAGTGAATTATTGGGAAGCTGAAAGGTTCTTACGAATCTAAACCTTTGAATTTCAAACTCAAATTGTGAATCTTTGAGTTTTCATTACGAATTTCATCAGGTCTGATCTATGACTCCTCTAGACATGATTGTCGAGGAGCAATTTATTTTTTAAAATTGTGGTGCCTCTATTTAGAGGAGCAATTTATTTTTTCAAAGTTGTGGTGCCTCTGTTTAGATGAGCAAATTATTTTTTAAAGTTATGGTGCTTCTATTTAAATGAGTAATTTATTTTTCAAAGTTGTGGTGCCTCTGTTTAAAGGAGCATTTATTTTTTCAAAGTCGTTGAGCCTCTGTTTAGAGAAGCTTTGTTTACTTTTTTCAAAAAAAATGAAAAATAAATGTGTTGAGATGATCATGTGTAGGGTGTTTACGTCTTTGCACAATTCTTGTTGCATAGAAAATGTGCAAAGAGGGACAGCTGTAGATACCCTAATTGATCTGGGCTCAAGCTCATTGGGCTTGGTTCAATAGGGTTTAGGCCTAAGCCCATTGGACCCATTTCAATGGGGTCCAAGTAGATAGGCCCAACTTTTTGTTATTTTATTTTATTTTTATTCTTGTTTTTATTTTATTTATTATTATTATTTATTTTATTTTAAGATAATAGGATATTAGTAAAAAAAAAGGGAAAATTACAAATTATGTCGTGCATAGGCACTAGCAGAATTACATTTGGTTTCAATCTCTCTAGGATAATTCCTAAGTTTTTTGATAATATGAAAACCCAATTGAAGAGTGATTTTTAATTGATCAAAAACTCTTCTGATCTGATTCTATAAATATAGCCTTGAACACAACACATGAGAGAGCATAGAAAAGATCACACACAAAGTAGAGAGAAAACAAAAAGAAAACACACAAAAACAGAAATAAAAAATCACAAGCAAAAAGCAATCAGAAAGGTTTTTGAAGATTTTTGGGTTTAGGAAAAAAAGTAATTTTTTTGGAAAAATCTAAAAAATTTTCAGATTTCAACGAAATTTTTTAGTTTTTTGTAAATTTTTCGATGTCGGTTGAATTTTTTGGTGAAGTTTTCAACGTCGATTGAATTTTTCGACAAGGGTTTTCAGAATCTAGTGAAGATTTTGGCGAAGTTTGAATTTTTTAGTGATCGCCCGACGAACCAACCCAGATTTCAGCTATAATTTTTAAAATTCAGTTGATATTTAATTGGAGATCCAACCGAGTTAAAGAGAAGTGAGAGAAAAGAAAAGGAGGTCTGAGGCAAAAAGCTTGAAATTAGCCTTTTATAGCCTTGTCAAAACGATGTCGTTTTAGCGTTTAAGAAGACCCAGGATTCGCGCGTTTTTCATTCGGGTGACTCGATCCAAGCGCAACCCAATTCACTGACCCGTGTCCCAACCAAATCTTGTCGCTAAGTCGAACCAAGTTGATTTTTTCAAGCCACGCTTTGAGCCGTCTTTTATGCCTGCAGTCGAGCCGATTTAGTCGCTTCAACTGAACCGTTTCTATTTTTTTGGTTTTTTTATTTAGTATTTTATTTATGTTTTTTTATAGTTTTTTTTTTTTTGCATGATTAAATTAAAAAAAATAAAAAAAATAAAAAAAAATAAAAAAATAAAATTTGAGAATAAATATTAATTATTCAATGATGGAATTTATAGAAATTTCAAATGGTAAATTTTTATAAAATTCTTAGGTGAAAATTTTTATCTAAATTTATCCCAAATTATGGAATAATTTAGATAAAGTTTCAATAACAATAATTAACATTTATTTTCAAACAAAAAATATAAAAATATAAAAAATTTGGAATTAAATACAAATTATCCAAGGACGAGATTCTTAGAAATTTTAAATGGTAAATTCTTAAGAAATCTCTAGGTGAGAAATTTTATCTAAATTTGTCCTACATTGTGAAATAATTTAGATAAAGTTTCAATATAAGTAATTGTATTATTTTTCAAATAAAAATTTGGGTTGAAAATATTTGATAAATATCCAATGATGAGATTCGTAGAAATTTCAAATAGTAAATTTTTAAGAAATCTCTAGGTTAGAAATTTTCTTTAAATTTATCACAAATTGTGAAATAATTTAAATGAAATTTCAATAAAAATAATTGTCATATTATTTTCTTTCTAAAAAAATAATAAAAAAAAAATTTTAAGGAGACGTAAATGGTGAAAATTTTAAAAATTCAAAAAAAAATTTTAATTTGGTCCAAATTGTGGAATAATTAGATATATTTTTGACAAATAAATAATAAATAAACTTTTTTTTGAAGACAGTGCCTCTTAAAGGAAACAAATGGGATCCTTAAATACTCTTGAGGTGAGAAAATATTTTTTAAAAATTTTATCAAATCGATGAAGAATCTTAAAAATTATTTTCAATATTTAACATTAAATTTTTAAAATCATTAGAACCAAGACCCTATGATGAATTTAAAATAATATAGTCCCATCTTTCAGATGGGTATGTGGGGGTGCTATAACATTTTTCACATATAATCGAATTTTAGAATTTTGTTTTAGTTTGTAGATCCGAACCTATTCTTTTAGAGACTCTTAGTCAAACTTAAGAGCTCCTTAAAAAGATAAATTCATAAAATAATTAATCATATCTAATTAAAAAATATTAATGATGATTCTATCTATTTTATTAAATCTAATTATAAATTTATGAATTTATATGTTACAACAAATCCTTCTTGCTTTAGAAAGGTAGGTTATGTAAATCATTGAATTTCAGTAGCTTTTCTTTTTATTGAGCCTAACTTTTAGTGATTTGCTGTAGATGTGAATGCTTCAACATTATCTATCGTACACTGATGAGGATATTAAAAGGATATGCTTTTTTAACAAGTACTCTTTACTGACAAAAAAATGTTTCCTACATGTGTTCCTCTTTCCTTTTCAGGTGCCACTCGTGAACTTCAGCGTATATATGGGAAGGATGAAGGGAAAACAAACGTCATAAAACAACCATGTTCATTTGTAAGGTAGGGTCATCTCTGTTTTGTGCAAGTGATCTTTTTGACGAGACTTTGTGCTTATTAATGGTGACTGCACCACTAACTTAGCCATCTTCCAGGGTTCGATACACACATTTTCTTGACCGCAAACCAAAGGGGCAAAGGAGGGACCCTTGGCCTTACCCCACAGCATTGGTATAGTGAATCTGCCTTCATATGCATCATGTTATCAATTTATAATGATTGTTTTGAGAAAAAAATTATTAAAAAAAAAAGACTCCATTAAGCTTAATGATTACAAATGCTGGATCATATTTATCCACTAGGGAGAGGGGGGAGGGCGGTTAAGGAGGAATTGGTTCCCTTTAGGAGAAGGGTAACTCTTAGACCGAAATTGAATTGCTTTTCTCTTGTTCTTTTTCATCTCCGATTGAGGTTTCTCTGCTGGCAGCATCAATTGTGATGGCCTGATGATCAGAACTGTCATTTTCATTGTTAGCCCTACCAGTTTTATCTGGTTCTATTTGCTGCTCCATTAATGGGGGTGGAGACTTGTAATCCTTGCCTTTACCCCATAGCACAAAATATAGACCCACAATTATGATGATAGCTCCAATCACCCTGTAGAATATGAGATCAGTTTTTTTTTTTCTTTTTTTTCAATATGTTTGAGAATTGGATATGAGTTTGGAGAGTATGCGATACCTTCCCAGGTACATTTGTTCAGCTAGAATGAAAGAGGCCACGATGGCTACAATAACCATGCATAGGGGACTAAAAGCTGTAACAAACACCGGACCTCTGTCTTTCATTATCACCCCTTGCATGTAATAAGCGAGTCCTGAACATACAATACCCTGAAACCATGCATTTTGCAGATACAAGATTAAAATCTATTGTTCGGGATAATTCAAAACCTTAAGGAGAGGATATCCATAAACTGAATCAGTTCTATAATTTCAGGACTCAGAAAAATAGGTAAAAATGATCATAATCAAGCCGGGGGTTGAGTTTGGTAATGCTTTTTTCATAATTTTTGCTTATTTGGGAAAGGGAGATTCAAACTCTAGTCTTTGAAAGGGGGATCATTGTCATTGACTTAAATGCTCAAGTGCAATTTTTTTGTGTTCTTAATATATAGGAAATCTATAAACATTTCAGAAGTGTATTGGTTGGTAACTGGTAAGTATTCTTACACTGTATGCAGCTGTTAGTAACTTGGTGTCCCATTTAATAGCCCATATGGCACCATTTCCCTTTTCCATTATCAAAGCCGCTATGGTACCTTCAAACGTGCCCAACAGGCAGATCCAAACTGTGAGAGAAAGCTCGGCAGGGTATGCTTCCAGCGTCACTGCCTACACACACACACACAGAGGTTAATGTCATGGTTAAGCAAATCCATTCAGAATTGTTGCAGCAAAAATTTTCTATCTACTTACTTGCAGAATCACGAAACAAGCATAGCTGAAGCAACCGACTGTGATCATTAGACCGCCTTTAATCGTATCATGGAAATCTGTCCCATTTTTTGCTGCAGCGTGATGGTTAATTCTTCCTTTCGTCCAAAATAATTCAAGCACTGGCCCTTTCATCAGTGTCATGACCATGGCTCCTGCAACTGTTGCAAGGGTTCCAATAACCTTACCATGACTGCGGATCGATCTTACATTTACCTTCTCAAGCCTGGAGGGACATGATCAAACTTTTAGTCAGCTCCCATTATTAGAATAATACAGTTTCTTCATCTTTATGCTGAAGATTATAGTCATACGATCCAGCTTCTAGCAAAGCTTTCGCTTCAGAGCTAGCAGCTTTTGCTTCCTGGATTCTCTGTTATTTCAGATTTTATCAGATTTCGGTTAACGAAAATGGTTTTATTTTGATTGTTTACCTTAAAATCCAAGCCATTATAAAGGTAATGGCAGGAAGAATGTTATACATGGCAGCTGCAAACGTAGCCGTGGTGTACTTCATCCCGACGTAATACAAGTTTTGGTCAATGACTGGCCTGACAGAATTGCATAAATAAAATCATTATCAGATGTTATTGTATAATGTTTAAAAGATGAGAACTTGTGCTTTAATTTGGGATAATTACTCCAGTAAGCTGAGCACCATTATCTTGATGAAGATTGGCATTGTCATCTTAGGCCTCACTTTCCTGTCAAAAGAAAATTTTCAACTTCCATGTCAGTTTTTCTCTGCTGAAAATGATTACATTGTTACAAGCAAGTGATTTGCTTTCATGGGTTTTTAGTAGAGAGGGAGGGAGGAGATACTTGTCGAGAATGGCTGCGAAAGGAGCCATGATGACAGTGGCAATGGCATGGCGGTAGACAACGAGTGCATAATTGCTCATACCCTGGTTTAGGGCAGCCTTAGACAAGATATCCATTCCTGCAAACCCAGCTTGCAAGAAAATGGAAGCAAAGAATGGCTTAAACTTACCTAAAGAACCATGTCCTTGGTTCTCCATATCTCTTAAAAGAACAATGAATGCACTCTCGATTCAGCTCTCTGAACTTATAAAACAGCAAAGCTAATCACTAATGCACTGATGATGAATTTCAGGTGTCTGTTACTTTCTATTTATATTCGGAGGTTGATCCATTTAATAACATATTCTATCAAACTTTTGACACCCCATCACTCATGTCGATTTCTGTTCAATTATTTATCAATCATAAAATATAGTTGTTTGTGCCGAGCTGATTGAGAAGGATAAATTCCTAAATATACATAAGAGAGAAGAGAGAGATTAAAAATAAAGATTGAGCATGGTCTTAAGATTTATACTTTAACTCTTAAGTTAGAATTCGATCTAAGAAAAAAAAAAAATGAATAGAACAAAGGCTTAAAAGCTTAAAAGTTCCGGATGGATTAAGTATATCTGGATAGTGCTATTTATATCCATGTGATAAGAGTTTTGGGCATAAGCTGCCCAAGATTAATGTATGGAATTTAGGGTTGATTTTATAAGTCCAAACTGAGCTAACAGTTAACTGTTTATTTAAAGCATAATTAGTGTTCATTTGAATTTCATCACATCTTTGGTATAGTGCAACTGAACTCATTGCACCATCAATTGAATTTAAATGTTAACTTTAGTGAAATTTATTCAGCATAAATTTTTCATTGAAATTTTTTTTTCAATCATAGATATAATAATTTTTTTTCAACCGTAATTATAATAATTTTTATTTTTATTTTTAATCTCTCCGCAATCAATTTCACCACTCTTTTAAATGGAACATAAATCAAGGTACTAGCTTGTAGATTGCTAAAGTGATCAAACTAATATGAATTTCGAAATTTCAAATCAATTTGACAAGTTAACTCGTCCAAAATAATCAAAATACCTTCCTTTGTTAGCTGATTTATGCTAAAAAAAGAAAAGTACATTTTGCCTTTAGATACTAAAATGCTCCTGACAATAGTGATGCGTGCATGAATATAAGAAAAAAATTTAACCAAGGTTATTTTTATCGAAAAAAATATAAGTAATATGAGGCTATTGTGAATCGTGCAGCTTACCTAGTAAAAGTTATTAATATTCGATATTAAAATCTTAAATATATGAAATTGATGTGAAAAAAATGTATTCTTAAAATCGTAAAAAAAAAAGTTTAAATTGAAGTAAAAATTAGAGATATTCTTACCATATTTTAGAAAAAACATTAATGTTAGCAGAATTATTGGGTGTTTCCTTTAATTTTGTTGTAAACGTCAGTGCCATTTTTACATCAATCTTTGTGCCTTTGCATGGTTGAGGAGTCAATGAACTTTGTGGAGTTGCTTTTGTAATTTTCTGTTTAAAGAGTGTTTCGTGACTGATCTGCATTCTCTACGAATATAACATAAGAATCTGAAATAAAGAGATTCCCCAACCGAGTTCGTATAGACAACCATTCTCAGATGAACAGTAATTTTTATCTTTTATATTTGGAGATTTGGTGGAGAAAGGCAAAAGTCAGGCCAGGGTCCAAGACACTTGCTTTTTCTGCTTCAGGTGTTTTTTTGTAGCCCATTGATGAGTCCGAGCTGAGCCATTTTTGCTGGTGCATATTCCACTAATCGAAAAGAGAGTGAATTGGACGAAATTGCATCATGTTACATGAAATCAAACTCTATCATTGGAGAAGATGATTTTTTTTTTGTGGCCATTATTGGAGGAGATGATTCAGATTTTCTTCTTTTTTCTTTTCTTTTTTCCTTTTGTTCCAACATGAAAATCTCCTTCAGATTTCTTTCTTTCTTGAGCATTATAGTTCACTTGCTTTGTTGAACTCTTCAGAGGAAGGGAAGACCTGTCTATGATAAAAAGCCTTAAAAGGGCTAGGGGGGCCGGGTTAGGGTGGGGATCGATGTTAACTTAATGCCCCTACCCCCCTCCCTTTAAGGGCTTTCCCTACCACTTGCATAGTTTGTTTCCTTATGCTTTATTTATGTTCTAAATGAAATGTGGGCCTAACAGGTGGAGAACCTGTATCCTGATTATCCAGTGAGTGGTTTTGTTGAATGAAATTTACATGTGAGTTGACATGATGATTAGTGCATGTCGATTCTTGTATTTATTTTATACAAAATATTAAAATTTATATATTTATATAATATTTTACATAAAAATTATATATCATACTTTATAACAATACGAAAATATCAAATATATTTTTTAATTTTATTATACATATATAATTATTATTAAAATTTTAAATCGATTCATATATTTATATTATATAAAATATTAAAATTTATATATTTATATAATATTTTACATAAAAATTATATATCATACTTTATAACAATACGAAAATATCAAATATATTTTTTAATTTTATTATACCTATATAATTATTATTAAAATTTTAAATCGATTCATATATTTATATTACATAAAATATTAAAATTTATATATTTATATAATATTTTACATAAAAATTACATATCATAATTTATATCAATATATCAATATGAAAATATAATTTTTTTTTTTAATTTTGTTATACATATATATAATTATTATTAAAATTTTAAATTATATTACTTTTACGTTTTTTATTCTAATTGTATTCATTTCGTATTTTAAATTGCTATATCTCCGTGGTCGTAAAGGAACCAAAGAGAAATCTCAAAAACCAAAACATGGCAGAAGTGTAGCACGCCTGCAGTTCTATAAAAGATTATACACGAAACTACTCATTCCAATGCCAGAATAATGATGTCAGAAAAATGCTTCTTTGTAAACAAACTAGTGTTGCTCATGACGGGGAAATAAAAAACATTATCTGATGATTCCTTGATGCATTAACAAAGTAGTAAGAGAATCCGACTATGTATCAAATCTATAGTCTCAAGATAGACAGACAGTTACTAGGGGAGTTCTAAATTTCAACTCCAAATATCAAAATGGTTGACATATTTACTTTCAAACACA
Source organism: Durio zibethinus (assembly GCF_047325235.1). NCBI lineage: Eukaryota > Viridiplantae > Streptophyta > Magnoliopsida > Malvales > Malvaceae > Durio > Durio zibethinus. The sequence goes on from NC_143173.1 coordinate 25,548,033, forward strand.
CATGTTATTTACGAAAAATAATCTAAGTAATTAATTTTGCAAAATACCGAGGATCTAACATTGATAGCAAAGAGTAGCAGATATGAAATAATGATAGGCAGGAGAATACAAACACGAACATTTATAGTTGTAGCAAAATTAGTTTTCCCGAACCAAAACAGTTCCCTAGAGAGGAGAATGACCCTTCACTCTTCAGATCTCATCCTCAACATAGTTTGTTCAAGAACCACAGCAAGCTGATTTTTGAGCAGTTGCCGCAGCACCTCCTGCCTGGTCTGGTTGGTTAATTTTGATTGTCTGAGACTGCAACAAGGAAGAAAAACAATAACAATAAAATGACAACAATATATGTATTTCATATGTTAAAGAAATGGATTTGCATTCGAATTAAAGAAACCATACCTCAGCCCTCGAGTCAGTATCTGCAAGTCTTTGCTTAATGTCCCTAGCTATTGAAAAGAAAACCTCCTCAACATTTAAGTTCGTTTTTGCGCTCTGCGAGATAAAGTGGCTCTTGAACATATAGGCAAGATCAACTAAACATCAAAAGTAACTACAAAATCTGCAGAAAAAATTACATACGGTCTCAAAGAACTTGATGCCATATTCATCAGCAAGGGCTTGGCCCTTTGAGGTAGGGACAGCCTAAAAAATAAGTTCCAGGTCAACTTGACAAGAAAAATATCCAGTGAAATATGGCATACAGAAGGTTACCATAAATGCATGCAAAAACAAGCACCTGTGTGCACATGGAAGAGAGAGAAAGAGAAACAGACCCTTTTGCTTTCATCCATGTCAGCCTTATTACCCACCAGAATCTTGTTGACATTGTCTGATGCATGCTGTTCAATATTACGAATCCAATTTCTAATGTCTAAGCAAAAAGGGAAAATAGTTCAGTTGATAAAGATGATTATAATGGAGAAAGAATAAAATTTCAAATCACTGGATAAGAAGTATACTATCAAGTTTCAACATTGCAGGAAATTGAAAGATTCCAATAACAAGCAAAATTTGGGGGAGACATTTGAAACAATTCTAAAGATTCAAAGGTAGATAAGATTGAAGAGCATATCAATAAAAATCCAAAATTCAAATGATAAAAGTTCAGTAATTACTATTGAAAGACGACTCATCAGTCACATCATACACAAGCAAAATACCCATAGCTCCACGGTAGTAAGCTGCACAAAAAGAAAATTACTTAGTGACATCTGGAGCAACTAAAATAAAGTGAACCCCCCCCCCCCCCTGCCTGCCCCAAAAGGGTAAAACAAGACAAGTAGTAAGAGAGAGAGAGAGAGAGCAACCATATTTGGGGGTGGAAAAAAAGAAAAAGACTACGTTAAAGTAAAATTTTCAACCACCCACAGAGATAATACTAATAGCAAACACCTTTAATCTAAACACTAACTGACATGAATCCCAAAAATATGAGAGGCTAAACATCTATAAAACTGAAAGAATTTCAATCCTAACCATCTGTTATTTGTAATTTTACTTCCAAGTCTTGTCATACAATTCAAGAATATAACACTAGGTAGGTAGGAAAGTGTGTCATAGACAAACCCAGGAAGTACACAAACTCCAAACTTCCTAACAGACGAAAAAACCAAAGAGAGAGATTGGCAAAGCAACAACATTGAATCAGAGATGTTAATAAATTTGAAAATATTTGTCAGAATAAATGGTAACTTGCAATTAACAGTTCAAATAAAACAATGTCCAAGTCATGCTATCAAATTATTTTAACAACCATATAAGTTACAATTCTAGTCAGTGACACCTTCAAAACCCAAAACTAACCAGTTGTGATTGTTCGAAACCGCTCTTGCCCAGCAGTATCCCAAATTTGCAGTTTGATCCTTTTCCCATCAAGCTCTATAGTCCTTATCTTAAAGTCAATTCTGCCAAAGTAAACACAACCTTATTAAACCACATGCACTTCGTAGAAACGAAAAAAAAAAAAAAAGAGACCATCGTACTGTGATTACAAAAACACTTACCCAATTGTCGTGATAAAACTTGTAGTAAATGAGCCATCTGAAAAACGCAAAAGGAGGCAACTCTTTCCCACACCTGCCCAACAGAACAATAGTATAAGTAAACAGAGCTATTCAGAACTCAAATTCAAAAGAGAGTGCAGAATAACAAGAAAAACTCATTTAAAATCACTACGATATTAAGTATTATTTCCTAATTACATGTAACCACATGTGTACAAACTATCTGTACCAGCCTATCCCTTGTATTAAGAAGGGGTTCCCTCATGCAAATCACATGCTACGACTCTTTGACATTTCCCATGGCAAAGAGCTACATTAACAAATACAGCCTAAAATACAAGACAAAAATGCCTTTAGCATATATTCACCATAAAATCACTGACACAGACATTCTATTTCGAATCAACCTCGCTTAACGCAATAAAATATCCGTATTAAGATAATCTGCAAAGCTAAAATGAAGCTTAATCTAAGGCAATGATTTTGAAATGCACACATCACGGTCTCACATCTAGGTTTTCTATATTTAGAAAAAAAATAACCATATCCTTTTAAAGAACCCTAACATTTCCAAAAAAACTATGTAGATTAACGAATAGATCGCATTTCAAATTAAGATATATATATATATATACATACATGCATATATATATATATATATATATAGAGAGAGAGAGAGAGAGAGAAAAGAAATAGTTACCGCTGTCGCCGATCAAAAGGAGCTTTATGAGGTAATCGTAATCGGCTCGAGCTCTTGCAGGTGGAGCAGCCATGGAAATGGAAGATAAGATCTGGTGAAAGGAAATGAGAGAAATGAAAAAGGAAGCGTCTCTGGTACGTCAGCACCGGTCGGCCGTTGAAAAAAAAAGGGATTTTTTTGGAGGAGAAAAGGGAGAAGAGGAAAAAGTATATTCAAGAAATAAGTTATTGGAATGCACTCCGAACCGTTGGATAATATTTGGTGTTAGATCTGTGTGGATCTAACGGATGATTTTTTTTTTTTTAATTCGCCAACGGACAGAAAATAGCTGATTGAAGAAAACGACTGGGCTTTCCCTAACCTGCCAGTTAAACGACAGCGTTTAGTCGGTGATAGATGCGCTGGATATGGGTATAAAACAGCCGGGATCCAGCAAGAAAATAATGCACTTGATTTTAAGATAATAATGTATATCATTTAACATTTTTTTTTAATTTTGAATGAAACAAGTTTAAAAATAAAATTAAAAATTCAAGTCTATTTATTTAAGATGAAGAATTGTCTGCAAAACACAATCTTTTTTCATTAAGAAATATTTAAAAGCTTGGCAAATTCCCCTAATGAAAAGTGGTTGGTAAGAGATTAAACGGACAAATTTTCAGGGACATTTTCTCTACTTGCTTCATCCTTGAAAAAATGACCCCACTGAGAAATTTCAGGCGTAGCTCAATGAAGTGTAATTTTATTTGACCGCCGGTTGTTCATAAAATTGGTAATCCAACATGTACTCGTCGATTTCAATCTGATCTAATTTTATAAAATTTATTTTTTAAATCGTGTTTCAAGTCAACTGGAGTATTTAAAAAAAAAACATTAAATTCTATTCAAGTTTAGATCATATATATATATATATATATATATATATATAATTTAATTATATATTTATATTTATATTTTAAAAATAATATTAAAAAATATTTTATATTAAAAATGATATTTTATTAATTTCAATTAAATCAATTGTAAATTTAAATGTATAAATCAGATCAAATTTAAATAAATAAATTAATATTTTAATATCAGATTATATTCAAATATTAAACTTATAAAATCAAATCAAGAGAAATATAAAATTTACCCCAACCATCTCTAATTGCTCAATATCTTATATTTTGCTATTATTCAATGAATTTATTGGTACCGAGTCATTAGATGTATAAGTATATACACGGATTGAGATTTGATATCAGCTCTGATGGTTTCCCAAGTCTTCCTTTTTTCTTTGTTAAAAGCAAAATATTGTAAATAATCATGCAATTTATTAATAAAATATTAAAATTTTAAATTTAATGATTAGGTTTTCATATTCGACAATTTTTAATTCAAAAAAATATAAAAGCCAAATACTAAAGATAATACTAATGATGAATTATGATTGTAGGTAAAGGTGATTATCCTTCCATATATTTAAACTTAAAATTGCCAAAAATTTTAATTTTAATAATTAAAATTAAGAGTTCAATATTTTATTAATTAAAATATTAAAAAAGTCTGAATTATTTTACTTTTTTTAATTAAGGTTTTATATTTTTTATTGTATTCAAATAAATTTTTATTCTTGGATTTGTATTAAAAATTTAATTTTTATTTCAAACAACAAATTAGTTTTATATTAAAGATTTATTTAAATATAAATTAATAATTAATAATTTATTTGAATCCAAACTAAAAATTAAAAATTTATTTGAACGTAAATTAAAATTCAATGGTTTATTTAAACGTAATAAAAAGTTTGTAAGTAATAAAAAACAAAAACTTATCTAGATAAATTGATAAAGTTTAAGGATTTTTTTTATTATTATAACCAATTTTATTAATAAATTACAATATTGGTAGTGATAGTCATTATATATTAAACAATTTAAAACATGAGCATTGGTAAAACAAATCTCTTGAAGTTTATGGTCGGTGATAGGGGTGTAAATGATACATTAGTACTCGCAAGCTACTCGGGTTCGATTCGAAAAAAACTCGAATTCGGTTCGATTATTGTCGAGTCGAGCTCGAGCTCGAGTAGCTCGACTTATCGATCGAGCCGAATTCGAGTATTCTTATATCTGACTCGAGTAGCTCGCGAGCCTAATCGAGCTTTTATATTTAAATATATTTTTATTTTTTTTAATTAAAAAAATATTTCGAATCCGAGTTCGAGTTCGAGTTCGAGCATGAATAATCGAACTCTTGTCGAGTATACAAATCGAGCTTATTTTTACATATTAATCGAGCTTAATCGAGCGAGCTCGAGTAGCTCGAATTCGATCACGAATCGAGCTCGAGCTTGAAAAATAAAACTCGATCGAGCTCGAGCCGAGTATCGAGCCCCGAGTTGTGAGTCGAGCTCGAGCTCGAGCTTCTCACTACTCGGCTCGGCTCGGCTCGTTTACAGCCCTAGTCGGTGATATGACATTGAGATTATTTAAATATATTATGTAATTGGATGTTCTTTCCTTATCAATATTGTTTTAACATGCTCATCATATTCCACTAACTATGTAGATTATTCATCATCTTCCATTAACTTTATAGATTACTCATCATATTCCATTAACTATATAGATTAAATAGTTAAGTAGCACATTATCATATTACATTATTGGTAAGGAGATAGAATGTGAGGAGACTGGTAGTTTATGGAAAGCCAACGGTCAACCCACCCGCATGTGCTAGCCAGCCTTTGAGTAACGGATGGGCTTTTTCCTACAATGCTCCAACACATATTACCGCGGTAAGACTGAAAATTTCTTCACCATTCATGCTTTGCTTGCGCGTCACTTTTTCCACCTCACATAAGTAATTTAATCTAATTCGCCACGATCAGGAACCAAACTGAAAAAATAAAATAAAATTTTTAAAATTAAATTTATTTGGATTTAAATAAATTTAAATATTAAATATATATTAAATTCTAATTAAATTTTAACTTAAAAATAAAAAATAAAAAGAATCAAATTAAATTAATTATTTATAAAATAAAATAAATTTATATTTTAATATATTCAAATATATTAAAATTTTATATTAAAATAAAAGTTTAAAATTTAAAATTATAAACCGACTCAAACAAATAAAATTTGATACAATTCAAATTAAATCATATAAAATTTCAATTCAGATTTGATCAAAAATTTTAAAATTTATAATATTACACGATATTAAAAAAATTCAAACGAATTATTATCACCTCTGCCGAATTCAACCATTTTGAAGATTCAAAGAACACGTAACAGAGACTCCTCACCGTCCATCACGGGCTGGAGCCAAAGCCAAATCCCAAACAGCACGGCACGACCGTTAGGAACTCCTTCTCTGTCCCCCAGTGGGTCCCATCCTCCTCTTCACCTTAACTACCCAATCACCCGACGACGCGTAATCTCAGACATTACAGCTTGCATCCACGATTTATTCGCCTTCGCGGAATATCCGCGATTCCATTTTTTAATTCTCAACGCATACAAACGTAAGGAATTTTCCTTTTTCCACATTTAATTTTTAAATTTTTTATTTTCTTTCTTCGGTGTGGGGGGCTTGCCGTTAAATGGTAACGAGGAAAGGGAGCGGGAACCCGTAAAGCGTTCTTTTCTCCCTCTCTAGGCATCCTATAGGGTTTTATTCTTTCTTCTAAGTACTCGTTTCTTTCTCTCTTTTCCCTATTCTCTTTCTTTCTTTTTGTTTTTGAGATCTGTGCGTTTTTTCCCTTCTTGAAAGCTTCATTTTATAAGAAATGGAAACTGTTACAGGTGCGTTTCAAATCCCTTTTTCAACATTTAGATCGTTGATTCTTTTAAGCTCCGTTTCTTCTCGTTTTTGCTCTGTCTTCTTGCTTTAAATTTTCTCTGAGAGTAGGTTTTTTTTTCTTTTTTTTGTGTTTTCCGGTTAAAAGTCATCTACCGTTGATCTTGAACTGAACTCATTTATTAATTTTAGTTGTTTTTGATTCTGTATTTTCTCCTTTTTTTAGCATTTTCTGCTGATTTAAGTGGTAATAATTTTATAGATCTATGTTTTCTACTTTGAAAAGTGATTTTGGTTGCTTAGTTTTGTAAGCATTTAGTTGGTTAAACATTATGATCGTAACTGATCAATGAAAATTTTGTGTTTTAACTTGCCAATTTGTATGGAAATTTTTTTGTGCAATAAATTTGATTCAATAGCTTGTTAAGTAGTTACTGATACATCGTTTTTAACTCACAGTGATCGCTCCACCAATCGAGACTCCATCCAAGTCCTCTGACTATCACTATTTTTCACATCCTCCTCTGAATGAAAGGATCCTTTCATCAATGACCAGGAGGTCTGTAGCTGCTCACCCATGGCATGATCTTGAGATCGGTATGCAATGTCAACATAAGCTTTGTGTAGTTCCTTTTTGGGTTATTCCGGTTGGTTTGTTGTAAATCTAATAACGTGCTACTTTTTTCTACCATTTTAATTTCTATTATAGGACCTGGAGCTCCAATGGTTTTCAACTGTGTAAGTATACTAAACTTTAACTTCTTCAAAATTATTGCATTTACATTTTGAATAGCATGTCTGACATGGGATGAAATGCTTCATAAATTCCTACAAAATGTACACATTCGATTGTCTCTAACACATAGTGATGGCAATTGGAAGGGTCGGAGCGATTTTTTGCTCGTCTTGATTTTGAACCGGCTTTATAAAACATATATTTGATTTCAACATTAAAATTTTATTTTTTCGTATCTGACCTGCATATATATATATATATATATATATATGTATGTATATATAAAACTACAATCGACCCAACCCGAAATAATTTAATAATTTTAATTTAATATAATATTCATAAAGTATTATTTTTTAATATAAATCATATCTTAATTATACATAAATATAGTATTTTTATTAAGTAAATATTTTAAATAAAATATTAAATAATAATTTTATTAATATAATATATGAATATAAAATTAAATAAATAATAAAAATATTATATATATATATTGAGTCAGCTCGGGTTTACTTAAAACCCGACCTGAAACCCAATTAAAAAAACCGATCCTATAAAATTGGATTGAGTTGAAACCCTCAGATTTAGGTATATTTGCCATCCCTACTAACACACTCCTTATATGGCTTTTTAGATCTTTTCACACGTCCATATTTCTAATTTATGATAATTGAAGTTTATTTGAGAAAATGAATGAAGAATTAACATTTGTGCAATTCCTTTAAAATTGAAAGATAGTAATGTCTTCATAAATGGTAAAGCATTCAAGAGTTCCTACTTTATTAGTGTTTTATTCAAGACTTGGTTATCATGTGCAGGTGATTGAAATTGGGAAAGGGAGCAAGGTGAAGTATGAACTTGACAAGAAAACTGGTCTGATCAAGGTAATTACTATTTACTACTACTATTTCTGTCTACAGTGCACTTGCCCCAGCTTATAGATTCTTAATTGGTTCCTGGTGAATGGTGCATAAATTTGCAGGTTGATCGTGTGCTTTACTCATCAGTTGTGTATCCTCACAACTATGGTTTCATCCCTCGCACTCTTTGTGAAGATAATGATCCATTGGATGTCCTGATTATCATGCAGGTATGCTGTTTGATCCACATTTTTATTGAAATAATCATAGTTTAATTCACGGTTGCATAGCATGTTTCATGATTGAAACTCTTTTGTATCACATTGGTTTGTACTTTGCACTCCGTGATTGAAATGATGGATAAAATGAATCATAGAGTAAAACAATATGTTGACCTGACACCTTTCAATACCATAATCAGTACTTATGATTTTTATTTTAAAATTTTCGCATATTCCAAGGGCTCTATAACTTTAAAGGTAATACTTATGTTAACTTTGGAATACATACAGGAACCAGTTCTTCCAGGATGCTTTCTTCGTGCTAAAGCTATAGGTCTGATGCCTATGATTGATCAGGTACACATTATCGCTGATTAAAAGACACCTGGCTCTTGGATATATTTTTCAAAGCAAATGAGAAAAACTGTGCAATTTATGAACGCAGGGTGAGAAAGATGACAAGATTATTGCTGTCTGTGCTGATGATCCTGAATATCGTCACTACAATGATATCAAGGAGCTTCCACCTCACCGTTTGGCTGAGATTCGCCGCTTCTTTGAAGACTGTATCCTTACTAACGTTTAATTATTCTTAGTAGAAAAGCAAGTGATCTATGTAACTTCTACATGGAAGGATATCTATATTTCAAACTGTGCCTTTCACTGAAGCACGTTAACTTTCATTTGCCTTAATAAATACTTCAGACAAAAAGAATGAGAACAAGGAAGTTGCTGTCAATGACTTTCTCCCAGCCTCTACTGCTTATGAGGCAATCCAGCATTCCATGTAAGTGATAGTTTCCTGTCTCTAAACCTTTGTGCCTTTGGCAAGAGAAGTACATGCGACATATATCAAACTTTCTTTTCCCATGCCACTTATGGTTGCCATGAATTTTCATGAATCAGTCCACATCATTTGACAGTCATTTTGAGGATATCATCATGCAACTATAAATGCATTTCCCCTCGTTTCTGAATAAAGATTATTGTACGCATGGACATTAAGTCCAACTTGTGATTCGTTCCTTTTGAACTTTTGTTTGTGTCCTTGCTAAATTATACTCTCTTGATAGCTTCAAAATAGAGTTTTAATTTCATTTCAACGTTCTGTTTTAGGAATCTATATGCGGACTACATTGTGGAGAGCTTAAGGCGGTAGTTGTTCATTGCGTCCTGACTATATATATAGATACGAATATGTTGTAGCCGCATATTAAAATTCCTCTTCATCGTTACAAGAAATTCAACATCTCCTTGTGTGGGCAGACTGCACCCTGCAGAGTGCAGCCACTGGTTTTACAAACTAGTTGGGTTCTTATGTCTTATAGTAACATTTTCTAGGTGAAATGGTTGTTTGCTGTTTGATCTTTATGCATTTGAGGATGACGATAATTTTGGATAATTCTCACGGTAATGATGATGGCTATAAATCTTTTTATCCGGTTGTCTCAATTTTTTTTTTTTTTTGGTTGTATAATGCCGCTCACTTTTATTTGCTGTTTGATGTATCTTACAGTTTTGTGAATTATTTTATGAGTTTATATGTAATATATTGTGAGTGTATAAAATTTATATATTATCTTTAAATTAAATGATGTTATTTTATTAATAAATAAATATTAATAGTTAAAATAAATTTACATAAAATTAATTTTTTAAAAAATGCATTAATTAATAAAATGATATTATTTTATTTATCATATTAATAATAATATATAATAAAATATAGACAAATCGTGTTATCTCAATATTGCCGAGGTAAGAAAAGTGAGAATAATGTAACAATAAAATAAAGGTTTATATTCTATTAGATATTATTGAGTTGGTGATAAAAAGATATTTATTCGATCATTTCCCATTAAAATATTAGAAATATAAGTTTTTATAATTAAATGAACATAATAAAAATTTAGTTAAAATTAAGTATGTATTTTAGCCATTTGAAGCAATTAATGTGAACCATTTTCAATTTGGGGAAAAAAAACATTGACATTAATATCCATTAATATCCTACTTGACCTCCATCGGCGAAAACCCAATTCCATCCTCGGTTACCAGCAAAGGAAAGAAATCGCAATTCCTAAATAAATCTCCCCAAACCCCTTTCCCTTCTCAGCCCCAAACAACCCAATACCGTCTCCCTCTTTCTCTAAAACCCCAATCCCTCTCTTTCTCAATCAAAAGTGCAAAAAAAAAAAAACCTAAACGATGAGCTCCTTCACCAACACCACCAACTTCGACAACCTCCTGCTACAAACCCTAATGGGAAGACTCCAAATTGGTCCCCCAAACAATAACAACAACAACAACAACAACAACCCTTTCCTCACCCAATCACTCGAAGACCTCCTCCTCGACGCTGCCAATTTGTCAGACTCTGACTCCGACGATAGCAGCAAAACCCAACTCGCCAAAGAGGAGTCCAAGCTGGAAAAAGAAATCATCCGGATCATCCTTTCAGGAAAAATCGACCCCTTGAAACCCAACTCTGGTCAAGCCGTTACCATCAACGACCACCATATTTGCATCACTTTTCAACAAGAGGAAGGATCGGAGTATCGGGTTTGGGAGTGGCATGGGCATATAATGCTGTTTGATGAAGAGAATGGATATACGCCTGAATACATTTACGGGAATTACTTTGAGAGATTGCAGGGGAAGCAGCTTGTTGCACGTGTCAAGGAAGAGAAAGAAGAGGGGGTGGAGGAAGATGAGGAGGAAGAGAAAGTGGCGAATTTGGGATTGAGGGAGTTGATTGATGGAGTTGCTGATTCGGGTGGGGGTCGGATTCTTCGTAGGAATATCAATGCCGGTTCTCCAAGGTTCATATAAAATTAATAACGTTTTCATTGGCCTTTGTATTTGTACTAAAATTTGATACTGTTTCTGATGTTTTGAAGTATGTTCTTTTGGGGGATTGAAATTTAACAGTAAATTGGAAGGCTTTGGTTCTTTTGCTTCTGGCTTTTCCTTGTGCATGTGAAGAGCAAGTTTTGATAAACTTTCTCATCCATTCTTATTATTTTGTTAAAATGTGCACTTGATGTTTGAGATCAATTTGTTGGATTTTAGTTGGGGTTTAGAAATATGTCTGTACTCACAGTACGTTGATATGCTCAAATAATGTAGATGATTAGATCTAGGAGCAAGTGTCACAAAGTAACACATTAAGGCTTTGCTTGTTAGAAGGATGGCATCGGATGAGGATGGAAAACTTGATAATCTAATGGTTAAAATTCATAACCACTTTCTTATTTTATATCTTAACCATTAGGTTAACAAGTTTTCCATCTTTCCTATCAAGCAAAGCCTAAGGAAAATAAAATTATTTTACATGAATAGAATGTCTGGGGTTATATAGATTCCACTTCATATTTCTACTCACATTTGAGTGCTTTGTTGTAAATTTTGCCATCATCTCCTGAAATCATCTTAGATTCTTGTATTGGTCCTTGGAGAACTATTTCTATTCGCGATTTGCATTGAATGAATGTTCTATCATTCATTTTTTTCCCTTTGAAATTGACAGGATCTAGATTGGAAGTTTACATTTGCCTTTTGGGTTTCAAAAGGGGAAAGCTATCAGTCAATGCCTCATTCAGTCAAAGATTGAAGCTTCTGGTTGAGATCATGCACGCCACTGAGCTGCCCAAAGGATTCATCTGGTTTCTTCTATGGATTTGGTATATGAATGTCAAATACAACAGAAGAATTTTTCTTTGTATGAGACCTAATTTTGTTCAAGCAGTCTTTTTTTTTTTTGGGGGGGGGGGGGGGGGTTATGAGTTGAATGTCAATAAGCATCAATATGTTACAGTTTGTGCTTGTGAATGTTTGGCAATAACATGGTCTCCTATTGGTGTCCTACTGATGCTGGAAGTGCTTTATTATTGAATTGGCTATATTCAATGTCATCTCTCTCCCCGACTTCCCTGTGACCATACGTGGTCGTTTCTTGTTGGGAGAATATGATTTGCAGGTTAGAATTTTCGCTGAAATTGTGTTGTTTACTCTGTGAATCTTGTCGGTTTTGCAGACATCCATGCCTGTTAAAGCAAGCCTGGCCCAATTTCAATGCATTGTGCTGGGCCATTGACATTTTAAACCTAAAGCCCATTTCTTGTCCAGTTTCCTCATTTAATAATATTATTTATTCGACTTATTACATCTTTCCCCACAAGATTCCTAACATCCTACGGACTCAAGTAACGCCAAGTCATCGATCCGCGGGAAACTAAATCAACCAATCAAATTCCATCTCACTTCTCTATATAAACAATCCAATCTCTCTGCTAGTTTGCTCTTTCCTGATCCCTCTCTTTTCTCTATCTGTCTAAGCTCTAGTTTTCTTACCATCTTTTCTCTAGAGATTGGTTAGGTATAAGTGTCACGGGTCGAGACTCAAGTTTCGAATTCGTACGATTTCGGGATTCGAACATTCATCTTTCCGGTGTCTCGAATCAATCTGATTGTCACGATTCACATCCCTGTGAGGTATTATCCGTTTTAGCTTTCCTGACCTCACGGTTTTATCTTACAAAAGATGTCTCACAAGACGAAAATAGTGTGAATCCTTTTATACCTCGGAAACTTTTTTATTATGTTCGATATGGGATTCAAGACTCTTCATATTATGTTCTATGTAAGATTCAAGACTCTTCTTTAGGTCTGTGACATTCTCCCTCATCTAACCTCGTGACGCCCTCGTTACGGAGGCTGATCATCCTGTCTACCTCCCTCGAGGTACTTGACGTGGATAGAACGGTTTAGGGCTGACTTTGATACCGCTTATTACGGGTCGAGACTCAAGCTCCGAACCCGCGTGGCTCCGAGACCTGGACATTCACCCTTCAGATGTCCCGAATCAGCCTGATCGTCACGGTTCACACCCTTGTGAGTTATTATCCGCTTTGACCTCTCTGACCTCACGATTTTATTTTACAAAAAGTGCAGACGGAGATGATGTGAACTCTTTTATATCCCAAGGACCCTCCTATTATGTTCGATGTGGGATTCAAGACTCTTTCTTAAGTCCGTGACATAAGAAGAAGCCGACGATTACGTCGAGGAGATTCAGACGGCCGTGAGATTGGTTTTGCAGGTGAATTGGCGAAACACGCCGTCTCTGAAGGAACCAAGTCGGTCACCAAGTTTACCAGTTCTTAGATTTGTTGGTTTTTAGTTGAGATTTGAATCAAATTAAGTATATTCGGTTTCGGATTTTAGTGTTTTTTAAATTGTTTTGAATCAAATTTGTAGGCGGCGGATATTACATGATCAGATTTGCACTTTTGCATCATTTCAACATTTACAAAATTCTGAGATGGATCCAATCCAAAATTGGCGATTGATTCTTAATGATGTTCATGTTCTCACGCATGCAATAGATTCTAACAACCGTATTTGATAGATTACCAATTAGATTGACAGGAGGCGTAGTTGGACACCACTTCCGTTGAATGTGGATAAGATTAACTGTGATGCATCCTGTTCTTCACGTTAGAATTTTTCTGCAAGTGGCTTATATTAATTAGTAATTTTATAATTTAGTAAAATAGATTGATAAATTTAATAATTAATTGTGATCACTTTGCACATTTTATTAAGTTGATGAGATGATTACATAATACGATTGTGCGAGTCTTGATCTGTAAACTTTTGTTGGGGAAGGGTTTATGGTTTTAATTATATTTATCCATTGAAAGTCACTTGTAAGAAAAAAGCAAAAAAAAAAAAATTTCGATGTTATTTAGGTTTATCATTTATACTTTTTTTTAAATAAATACATAATATAATTAAATTTGATCAAATTTTATATTCACATATGATCATATAATATTTGAATTTAAGTTAATGCTTACAATTCAACCTGTAAGACACAGATTGCGGCTAATAGAAGAGATAACGACGGAAAGATCCTTGGTGGCTCGGGAAAATTACATCATAAATGTAGCCAATTCAGCCATGTAAAGGAGAGCAAAAGAACACGAACAAAAACAACCTGATAATAATTTAACAAAACAGACAAACCATAAGAGCGGAATCAGAACATGGAAATTTCATTTCATTCATTCCAAACAGGATGTTCATGTTGCAGACAAGACAGACAGTTAGAACTACAATGGACCTGAATTACTACCAACATCAACATTTTTCTACAGCCAGAGTACACAAAAGGAAGCTACACGCAGGAAAAACAAGAAGCAAAGACTAGACTAAGCCTTCTTAGGTGTCTTCTTTGGAGACTTAGTAGCCTTGGATGGTGACTTGGGTTCCTTCGGCTCCTTCTCATTTTTCTTCGGCAGAAGAACCGGGTTGATGTTGGGTAAAACTCCACCATGAGCAATTGTCACACCAGCCAATAGCTTCCCAAGTTCCTCATCATTCCTCACAGCCAAAAGAACATGCCTTGGAATGATCCTGTTCTTCTTGTTGTCTCTTGCAGCATTACCAGCCAACTCTAGAACCTTAGAAAACACAAAACCAAATTAAACAACGAACTTAAGGGCATCTAACACCATAAATTCACACCTCAAAGAAAAAAAAAAGTACCCAAATCCAATGGCGATCATTTCTTGAAGAATCATAAGCAAATTCGTACTTTCTAGATCTAATTACTATCCTCTGGCTTTGTTTTTACCATCTGAAGCATAAATTTTCCACATTTTACAACCATGGAAAGCTAGAAAGATGTTTTAACAAGCTAATCATACAAAGTTAACTAATTTTGCTTCAAGCATAAATTTTCCTTCTTTTTTTTTTTTTAATTTGTCACTAGCCAACCAAACCCTAGATAGTCAATCCAAAAAATAACAAATTTCAAACATAAAAGAGGGAAGACTTAACATAAAACCACAAAATTTCATTTAAAAACCCTGAAAAAAACCAAGCTAATAAGTTCAAGAGGGGAAAATAATAAGTGTATAAGGTAAAATTACCTCAGCAGCAAGGTACTCAAGAACAGCAGCGAGGTAAACGGGAGCACCTGTCCCCACACGCTGAGAGTAACGACCTTTCTTCAAGTAACGACCGATTCGACCAACAGGAAACTGTAAGCCGGCTTTCACAGAGCGAGACACCGGTTTCTTCTTTGGACCGCCCCCTTTCCTTCCTCCTGCTCCCTTCTTCACTTTCCCTCCGGCATCCATCACTTCAAAAACAGGAAATTAAAATGAATTTCACTGTAATTTTTTCTCGAGAAACAAACGGAGAAAAAAATTTTGGGGGTGAATCTTTCTCCGGAAAAAGAAGTGCGGTTTTTATATGGGATAGTTGAGAAAAGGGCCGACATTCGACTTACGGACCGAGAAGTTTTGAACCGTTCGATTGGTTATTAAATCGACGGTGGAGAAGTAACTTGTTTAGCGATCCTCGTGAAATAGAACGGATCCAATGGGACTGCCGCATATTTTTTTCTTCTATCTATGAAAAATTAGACAACGATTTGGCAGGGAACCATATTCGGATGTTTTAAATAGTGGAACCCACCGTCACGTGAAGCGAAAGCCACGTCATTTTTTACATCATTGAAATCTAAGTAATGAAGATCAACGGTGCATAGTTTTTAATGGTATTAAAACTGTCAATGGGCCTAGTTGAGCCCATCTAAACTCGCAAGCCTAACCTATTTGAATCTAAGCCCAATTGTAACCGACTTGTGTCATTATTTTATTTTTATTGGTAATCATTAAATCATCTCAAAAACATGATTTATAATAATATGTTTTAAATTATTAAATATGATATATTTTATCTTGAATTAAAATTTTGTAATTTATTTATCCTGAATTTTTATATAAATATTGGTAATAAATTAATTATAATTTTAATATTAAACAATTATTATTAGTTAATAATCCCGAATCGAGTTGGGTTGAAGCCAACCCAAACAAAAATATCCGCGTCAGAGGACGATTCCGTGATTGAAACGTGTACGTTCCTGATTTGATCTTAAACTCCTCAAACATCCATCGACTCTCACAAGATTCTTTCTTCCCTATATCTCTTCCCTCTTCCCCAGCCTTTCTTTCTATTACGCCGCTGATCCAATCTCCTCCTGCAATCTTTTGTATTAGGGTTTCTCTTCTAAATCTCGATCGATCCAAAAAGGAAAAATAGGGTTTTTGTTCTTGTAGAAATTAGGGGTTCGAAGAGCATAAATAGATAATATGCCTTCGTTACCCTTCGAAGCGATTTTGCTTCCTTTGATCCCTTCTATGACTCCTTTTCACGCCGGTTCTTGCTCCCATCGTTTGAAACATCTTGAAAAGAGTGATCGGCGTGGTAATCTTAGTTAACGTTTCCCGTCAATTGTTTTTCTTTTAGTGATTTTATTTTATTTTCTCTCCATTTCCTATCCATTTTCCTAGATTCTTCTGTTTTCTGAGGTTATTACTGTACGATACAAAGGAATCAACTTTGTGCAGAAAATCGGAGGTTTGGTCAGATCGTGAACTGGGTTTTGCTTTTTCTCGGAGGTTTTAAGGGTTTGAATTGATTGCAGCTGTCTTAACAAGGTATCCAGCTGATATCTGCTTAGAAATTTGCTTATTAGTAGTATTTTTCTTTTCAAACACTAATGATGGATTAGGCTTTCCACTTTTTATTTGTCAATCTAATGGGATTTGATTGAGGTTTTTCTTCCTTCTGCTCTATTTGTTGATATTTATATATATAATTGGAAGTTTGCAATTGTGACAATGATGGTTTGTCCTTGTAGTCATTGGTATTGGAAATGGACATATTGGGTTCTCGAGAGGTTTATGATCTCAGTGACATAAAGCAGGCTATACTTGGTACTTGTTTGAATGAATATGATGGGGATGATACAAATGATGTGGAAGAGTTACTTAAGCAAGGACATCAAAGCAAACTTCCTCAAAATTGTTTAGGCAAGTGTGTTTCTCCTGACGATGAAATTGAAACTGCATTGCAGAGAATATCCTCTGAGGATTCTGTGCCTGTAAGTGGTTTTTGTTACACTTAATTTCTTCTGCGTAGAGTCTTTAGTTAAGCCTTTGGTTGGTTAAGTTTACCAATGTCCATTGCTCCTTTTGATTGTTACTCGCATTTACCCTTAACAGACTCCTTTGAAACTAGTGTCTGCCCTTAAAGGTAGCCGTGAGAAACAGGGATTGTCACCAAAGAAGCTGACTGTGACATGGGCCCCTGATGTGTATGATCCTCCACCAACGTCAGTATTGCACACGGTTAGAGGCAAGAAGCAGCAGAAGTCGAAGAAGAACAATGACAAGAAGAAAAATGGAAAGAAAGGGCAGAAGGGCAGCTACTCCACACGTGGTAGTGTTGGTCGTAAAGACAGCAAACAGTTTTGCAGAGGCCGTGGGAATTCTGATAGGTGTTATAAACTACTGGAGGTTGAAGATAGAATAGTCAACACCTCAGGTGATCTTGATGATTTTAACGTTGGCAGTCCAGACCCCCATTGTGGCAGTAGTTTTCTAAAAATGTCGCCCACTAGGATGCACTACTCTGTGGCGGAGGCTCTATGAGTAAATCTCTCTTCACATCATCGATAAAAGCCCTTGTTTTTTATCAATAGTTGTAGATAAATAAGCTCTTTCCTGCTTTCTCCGTTGGTGATATTTGAACAATTACTTTATAGAGCGTGATGCAATGGTTTTTGACGATGGTGTGGGTTTGACGGTTTGCTTAATGTGCTGTTTATGCTGCTGTATGAAAGACAGCACCTGAACTGTCGATTGCTTGTAAATAGAATATTATTAGTTCCACTTTGATGAGAAGACCGGTGAAATGCAATGGAGTTTATGCATGTTATTATTAGTTTGTGAACTAGCAAACATGGTAGTTTAGTAACTATCCTTATAAAGTTTGTGGTAGTGATCAAAGGGATTTC
Source organism: Durio zibethinus (assembly GCF_047325235.1). NCBI lineage: Eukaryota > Viridiplantae > Streptophyta > Magnoliopsida > Malvales > Malvaceae > Durio > Durio zibethinus. The sequence goes on from NC_143173.1 coordinate 25,566,231, forward strand.
ATAATTAGAAACCAATGGTAAGGTTGATGGTTCATAGCATCAACAGAACTTGAGCACAATAAAATTGACAGGTACAATAAGGCACACAAAATGAGTTTAATATAAAGAGGTTAACCGGTTACATTCGTCCCGAATAAATAAATCATTGATTCAACTTTTATCTTCTGCTAAAGTTTGAGGTGATATATGAAACTTGAAGCCTTCAAATAATTCCTCCATGGCTCCATCCTTGTTAAAGTGAACTACCCAGACCATCCAACAGTTTTGTTTGTTCTAAAACCAGTTACAGAAAACTCCGATTCTGATCTGGGTGAAGGTCTGGGTTCCCTTGGTTTGGCAGGGTCTACAAAAATAACCCATCCTTGCAAGAACTTGGCATTCATTTCTTCTCTAGCCTTCTCAGCTTCTTCGATGGATGTATATGTAACAAAACCAAACCCCTTCGACCTTCCAGTGGCTCTATCTCTTATGACTTTGGCTGCAAGATCATTTAAAGCAATATATCAGGATGAAAGCAATACGAAGAAGCATTCCGGCGAATTATTATAAATCTAAAGAATTCTAAAGACCAAAGAAGAAAGAGAATGTGGAGAATGGAAAATGGGGTGTTAAATTAAACCTTCAACAATCCGGCCAAACGGGTTAAATGCCTCTTTAAACTGTTCATCTGTTGTTTCTCTTGAAAGACCTGTTCAATACACCAGGATAAGGGGCAGTTACGATTCAAAATGTGTCAGAAGACAATGATAAAAGGAAAAAAAAACTGATGTAAAGGTCTCATAATTTCTTTAGTTCCATAGGAACACCACCGCAAAAAAGGGTGACTCTTAACTAAAATTTCAGCATGCACCAATTGTAATAGAATAGAATTCATCCTTGAGTCAAAATTCCGTTTAACCATAAAACCAGTGCTTCATCCCTGAAAGTACAAATCCCTATAGCAGACTGATAATATGCTCGCCATCCTAATTTTAATCGTCTCAGATGGCAACTGGAGTTCCCCCAAACACTTCAGTAAACGGCAAAGAGGTTTTGACTCTAAGGAAATTAACTGAAGTGCCTAAGGGAACTCTGGTGGGCACCTGGCATACTGTTTCTCTTAGTTCTTGTTGCTTGGTTAAGCAAATGCCAGCTCTAGTTATTTATACTAGGTTCTCCACTTCTACTTTAGGAAACAAAGGGGCACCTCAGGGTTTCAGAGAATGATATAGGTTGAACCTAGACATGATCTTGGGTTAAATGAAAAGCTGAAAATGAGAGGACACAAGGAGTTTTACCTTTTTGCTCTATACACATTGCAACCTATCATTTTCAACAATTTACGAGAGAATATGCATCCGAACCACATGCATATCTGGACACAAATACATCTCAAAGCTTTCCTACCACTCTTTTGTGAATGATATTCATTCTTCATCTAACCCACAATTGCAACTACATTCAACAAGATCTACTTGAATTTTTTCAATCGAACCCCTATTGTAACCGTAAAACAACCAAACAAAAAGAAAGCATAGTTCATCGCATGCTACCCTACAACTGTTAACATAGATTTTGCTACCACTCAAAGCCATGAGAATTACGTACTTCCAAGTAGGCACTTCGACAACAACATCAACTATTAAGCAGACAAAGAAATCAACAGTCCACAAAATCCTTTCCTTTTGCCCAAAAAATTGTCATTTTAACACCATTCAATCATAATGGATAATAGCATTGAACTTCATGGTACCACATAGTATTGATCAGGATCCGTATGATGCCACCTTAATCAACTAATCCAATGCCAATTAATTCTAAGGTATAATGCAGTAAACTGAATGACACCACAGATTTCATACTAGGTTTCACTAAACACCACCTGAATCCAACTAATCCTAACTGATATTCCAACAAATGCTAGCTTCCCATGTTATCAAAAGACCCTGAACCAGCTATTCGATTGCAAGGATCAGGTTCACTAAAACTCATAGAATGCCACGAAATTGGAACCATGGTTGCAATGGTCTATAGGGACAATGGCAAAACACCACAACACCATAGGCACTACCTCAATCCTTAGTTTACCTACCTCTGAAGTAATAATGTGATTACAGAGTGCAAAATTAAAAAAAAAAAAAAGGACAGGAGAAATACTTAATTCTTTGCAGAATAACTAAATAGGTAAGAAAGGCAACCAGGTTTATACTAAAAGATTAAACTTTTTTCTTCAGATTTCTCTCTTACTAACTCATCTTCTGATTAGAAATCGTACAACATAACAATAATTGAAGTTATTCCTTTAAAGCTTGATTAACCCTGAATTTAGGGTTTATGTTTAATTCAATAAAAAAAAAGGTAGAAAATTTCTAAATTTTGGTCCTCAGTTTTTCCTAATTTTATAAGATTTCTTCCATTTTATTTTTTCATTGACCCAATCAAAATATTAAATTGGCAATTTAAAATTTAATGAGAACCAAGGAAAAACAAAAAGATAAACGAAAGAAATGAGAAAATACCGCTAATGAAGAGCTTCGGGGAAGTGAGAGTCAAATTTAAGCGAATCAAAGCGAACTGAGAACAAAGACGGGAAGGTCCGGTGAAAACGCGACGGAATCTGGAAACGAATGCCATCGGAACGGAGTCAATAAAGATAGAGCCGGCGGTTGTTGGGAAAAATGGAAATGGAAATCTAGTTTGGGGTTTTTGGGTTTTAAACGCTGAAATAAACGGCTGGGTAAAACCCTATTTAGGGTTTCCAAGTTTCCAGCAAAGTAATAATTACATATTGCATGTGATTAATAATTATTATTATTAGAAGAAAAAAGAATTTGAGAGTATGTAAAATACTTTCCTATTTGTTTATTTATAAATTATTGGAGAAATCCCCACACATTTTTAATAAAAATTGAGTAAAAATTTAGACAAGATAATTCGTCTGTCTATATTTGTATTTATTATATATTAAATATATATAAAATATAAAAATTATCATATCATCATTATATAAATATATAAAATATGAAATATATTTTTTAATTTTTATTAAAACTTTAAATTATATTATTTTAATATAATTTTTATGTGGTATTATTATAAAATATTTAAAATTACCAAATTTAAAAAAATTTATCAATTATTCAACAAAAAAGGAGAACAAATTAACTTGAGTCAAATTGAAATGTATTTAATCCTTAGTATTAAATAAATTTTTTTTTTCTTTTTGTGGTTTAGGGAAATAAAACTTAGAATCCTTAGCATTTTGGAAGAATAAGAAACTAGTATAATAAAACGACCTTTTTATTTTATTTTATTTTCAGATTGAAAAAGTAATAATAATAAAAGGCGTTAAACTTTTTATCCTTCTCACCTGAGTTATTTTTTCGCACAGGCTTGCCTACAAATATCGTCACTGCAGCAAAGTTTAATCACCTATTGTTCCTCTACACTTACTGCACCTAAATATCGAACCATAAACGAAGAGAAGCGTGCAAAAAATGAAAAAAAGGATATAATGGCTAATGATTGTTTTTGGAAATAATTATTTAAATCTTATAATAAATTTATTTGAAATTAATTAAATATTTTTTTATAAATAAAAAAATTTATAAAAAGAATTTTTGATAAAAAAATTTATAAACAAATTATATGCTTATAAATAGATAAAATATTTATAAAATTAAGTATAAAAAATGTAAAAAAAATATAAAATTTTATAAAATAAACACTCATAAAATTATCGAAGATTTATGTATTATATATACATGATGTTTGAATGTTTATGAGTAAATTAAAAGAGATTACAAAAAATTACGTAAATATGATACATGTAAGTGAACTAAAAAATATTTAAAAAATTCACATATGATACATGAATACACAAACATATATTTATTTAAATTAAAAATATTTCATAAAATTAAAAAAATTAAAAAAATTTATAAATATTAATTATGAATAATTATTTTGATATTTTAATGTAATTTTTTGTAACTAATAAATCTTATTTTTTATCTATAAACATAAATTAATTAAATCAAATAATGTTAAATTATTATTTTTTATATAATTGATTAATTTTTTAACTATGTTTCTACTAACTTGATTGATTGGATACTTGTTTGCTTAACAATTATAAGGCCACAATTCTTGACTGGAGGGGACACCGAAGGCCTCCACCCTTCCATTCCATGGATAGAGAGGGAGGGCAGTGCTTTTGGTTTTTTTTTATGCTGTCAAAGAGTTAAAACAATGGGTTTTTCGTGCCGTCAAATAATTGAACAATGAAAATAGATGGCAAAAAATCTTCCAAGAATTCATAAGAAATAGTTGAAAACTGCGCACAGCTGCAAACTTCATGAGTTTATACACCCCAGGCTCCTAACATTAGTGAAAAGATTGAAACATGTTCTCCTACTTGGAAGGATCTCTGTTTTTTTTTTCATTTTACATATTCAAAAAAGAAGAACAGCCCAAAAAAAAGAAACCAAATTTTCTTGCTGCATGCATGCATGATAAAAAGTTCAGCATGCAATGCTCGTTTGATTCAATCATTCTTCCTACCAACCAAATGCTACCTCCAGTTTTGTACAAGTAACAGAACAAATTATGGTGGACGCTGAGGGAGAGGGAGGGGGAGGGGAAGAAAAAACTTGAAACCAAGGGAAACTTTTCTCACCAATTTTTACAAAGGGGGAAAAGACCACCAACACAAACTAAAGCTAATGCCAAGTCCGGCTATTCTGATGAAAAGTTACCGGAAAGATGATTGGAGTTATTCTGATATCTGCTGCACCTTTTTCTCCAGCATCGATGTTCCTTTAAAAATCGTCAATTGGAGCTCCTTTTGGTATTTGAGCAACTGAACATAAAATAAAATTCACAATGGCTTAATTCTCTTGTTTACTAGTATTTGGTAGAAACTGAATGAAAATAATAACTTATTGTCAAGTAAAAGATTTAGAATGCACTTACTTGCTGTTCACTCATCTTTGCAAAGCCAAATTTCTTTGTCCAAATTGACAAAGCTTCCTCAGCTGCTGGGAGCACCAGGTTTTCCACATTCAGGGAACTTAGCAACCTCTCAATACAAGCAAATAATGCCTGGAAATATCCCTATAACAAAATCAAAGTTATAAGTTAGCTCGGTCCAACATTGGTAAAGCCATTGTGTTTCAAACAGATTGGAAGACTAAGAACAAAACCAACAAACTGCACAAGAGGATAACAGTGTTCATGGTCCATCTTAAAGCATTTTAAGGTGATAAGTTTGTAAAGTTCAACATTGAACTGCATTGAACTTCAAACAGAATAAAAGAGGAGCATTAAAGTAGATAGCAAGAACATAGCATATTCTTGGTCCAATCTATCAATGCACTTACTTTTCCTTGGTGTTTCCTACTTGTAGCCACTATAGGGAGCTCGGCAACCTCCCGACCAAATATCCTAAGAAGACCAGCTGATACAACAACAGACCTGTGCATATGGACCATGTATAAATTCATACAGCAAAAAAGTAATCGACCGAAAACAAGACAAGAACACCTCCCATCCCATCTCATGAGAGAGAGAGAGAGAAACCAACTTACCTCACAATCAAAACCACACAGTACATGCCACCAAACTCTTGTCCAGATATATTTCTCCTAAGAAAAGTTCAAAAAGTAATCATCAGATCTGATCAGAGAAAAGCTGACCACTTGTAAAGCATGTCTTAACAACGTTAGTAATATCATTAAGGTGCAAATTTTTTGACAAATCAAGCAAGATGTCCTATTAACAACAAAAAGATAAACACATTTTCTAGAGAACACCTTTTCTAACCATATAGTGATTCTTTTTTTTCTTTAGAGGCAAAAAAGAAAGTTAAACACTAGAACCATCTAAACGGCAGAAGGAGGGAAGAATGAGTACATACCCATAGACCATGACAGGAATCAAATCACGACCAGATTTTGCAACAATGGGATCAAAACATTCCTGTCAAAAAGGAAATGCAAATAACTTGAGCAGACAGGCCATTGCTAAATACGACTGAAATAATCTGCAGGGTAATCAACTATCTACAGGCAGCTAGTAGATAATCGGGTATATTCACAAAAATCCCATAGAAAAACCAAATACTTCTGAGCATGTAATCAAATTCATTTCCAACATAGTTTATTTTTTAAATCCTGGCTTCACCTCAAGTTCTATTCTCAATTTTGCATGGATGGGTTTTCATCAATTTGATCTAAGTACAATTTTTCTTTTGTTAAGCAGGATCTTAATACCATCCATCAGCCGTCCATAATATGTGCACAAAATTCAAAGGTATGAGTGATCATATTCTCTAAGATTAACAATTTCCTTTGTACCTCAACCTTGTCATGATTGTATGCTTTAAGACTTTCAACTACTTTAATTAAAACTATAAGCTGAAATGTAGATGGTTCCATATATACAAATAGCAGTCTTTCTGAAAATGTCTGTGATCTCATCTGCATTCACTCCAAGAATAAGTTCCTTTTATATATTGTTCAAAAGTCATAACCACTCATGGCACTGATCTTATCTCAAAATTTCAATTTGAAAAAGTTTGGTCAACATGCACCGTGCCCAGAAAACTCCCAGTACATGACTAAGAAGTTTGGTAAAAAGTAACATATGTTCTAACAAAAAGGTCAGATGACGAAACAGCACATAAAAATTACAAAAGTCACTTGAGCAACTAGCTTAACACACTGAAATCAGATGTGTTTCATATCAGGAAAAACTTACTCGGAATATTGCAGCTGCACTTGAAAGTAATGGAAGGTGTTCGGGAAAACGGCTTTTTCCACTCAGTATTCGCCATTGAACACAATCTGTGGCTCCATCAATAAATAATCCTTTTTCTAAATGCTTTATTCTGATTATATCTGAGAATGAAGTAGGAATTATCTGCACCCCACTGGAAACAGAACTCTGAAGAGCCCCATGAATCCTGTTGCAGTCATCACAACAGAACCATTTATCCTTGGGAATTTCCTGTTGTGTGGAGGAGAAACAAAATTGGTAAAAACTTCAACTAGCATGCATATGTTAACAATTAATCTACTAGAACATTTCAGACTTACTTTCAAGTCACATAGTCCACTATCCCGCAGACAACCAACATGAAACTCCTTCTCACACTAAGAAAGGACAAAAGAGAAAGATAATGTTATAGCAAAGCAGATGCTTGTTTGGACGGAAATAGGATAAGTAAACTGCACATACTTGGTCACAGAGAATAACTGTTCGATCATCAAACATAGAGCCACTAAAGTCATGGAACCTGAAAAAAAATAATCTCATAACACAAAAATCAGTGAGCTCATAAAAAGCCTCTCTATCAACAATTCCACTAGTTTCAATTCCAGCATGCCTCCGTGTGGATAAATAATTACAAACATATAGATAGAGCCATGGAGGGATTTAGTCACACATTCAAGCTCATATTCTAAGTTGTAGGCATGCTCAGAGACAGAATAAACTGGAACAAAGAAAAAAAAAAAAAAGAAATACAGAGGTACCAACCCGCAAACAACACAACCACCAATTTCAAATTCTGGTGCTTTAACAACTCTTGTCAAGCGTATCACAATTGGTCTCATCATACTTGAAGCTTCTCCCGAAACAGCTTTTCTAGAAAGACCATGTTCATCTGCACAATTTGCACATCGCCACTCACCTTCAGGAAGTTGCTCTAAATTCAAACAAGCTGCAACAAAGACATTCAATGCAATTAATGATGAATGAACCTTATACCAAAAAAAAAAAAAGAAAAATCAGGCACAACAGAAAGATAACAGTATTGAATCTATTTTTACAACTACAATGTAAAATGAAAAAAAAGTTAAGTAGACATGTGCATCCACCATTTTATTATTTGAAAAAAAAAATTCTTAGAAAGACAGCAAAGATAATCAGTTGGCATGAATGCATAAACCCACTAGAGCTTAAATCCTGAGCCACATGCAATGTGCAGTAAATGAACTAGTCACATGAAGTATTCATTTGACATTGGCATCTCAATGTCAAATGTTTACAACATGAAGCATAAATCAAGTACCTATCTAAACCAAAAAAAAAACAGCTTAAAATAAAAGAAATTACACACCTGGGTGAAAAGCCTGAGGGCATTCACCACAAAGAAGCAGATCTCCAGCATCTCCACATATTGCACACATATCATCACTGTGACCAGTTGTAACACATTGCCCATTTGCCAATGACAAGGCTATATCATGAAGTGTCAATCCATTAGATGTATAGATGTGACGATACCTGCGTAAAGAAAGAAACTTAACAAAGAATGACTTATAACATACTAGAAAAAGATCAAATTCTGTAAAGACCACTCACGGTTGTCTTCTGGCAGCCATTCCAGCATGTGCTTCAAACTGTGAAGGGCTAAGCTGCTCACACCAAAACAAATAAAATTAAAGAAAAATATAGATGAGAGAGATGATCTAGCATCAAATTGATAATAAATTAGAAGCTCACCTCTCTCTCACAACAGCTGCACACTATGCCATTTCCCTGCTTGTAGCCCTCAAGTAACTTCTGGAAAAAAAAAACACTTACAGTCAGTAATAGGCATAAATTATTGCCAATTAACCATATTATTTCCTATAAAACATTGCACCTGTCCTTTGATAATGTAAGCCAGTTCAGCCCCGTCTGGAAGTCCTTTTGGCATAAAGAGTAACCGGTGTAAATCATTATCCCTACCAACAATTGAAAGAAATTCCAGCTTAATGCAGGCATATCTAAAATTTACATAGAGAGGAAGCACAATATAAGCCATAGCATACCTTTTCTTCATACCACCATCAGCAGTTCTCTTTCGTTGCATGACTGAGTTAGAAACACACAAATTCGGCCTACAAAAAGGATAGAATGTCAGTGAAGAGTGGAAAATAACAAAAATTAACAATTCGCAAAAGTATTCTTGGGAAAAGCATAGAAAATAAAGCTTTTTTGGTTATAGAGAACAGTACTCTTAAAGAATTAGCCGTAATCATGCAATCTTGTAAATTGGTCAATATTTTTTTCCCTCCAACAACTCCTATGAGAACTAAATTGAAAGGAAAACATGACATTCAAATGCTAGATTCAATTCCACTTAGCACCCAGACAAAACCAATGGGTACAATCCTTATCCAGGTTGAAAACCAAGAAAATGCATTCAATAAAACCTATCCATCAGATAAGGACAGAAGAAAAAATTTTAAAAAGTTCAAACACAAATGATTATAGAAATAGAAATCACTAAAACTTGATATCACTTTACCTTAGAGAATCAGGCAAACTAGGACGTTTCATGTTATATTTCTTCTCAGCTTGAGCCTTTCCGTTACCTCGCTGCAGACTAGCTGCAGAACATAAAAGCATGTCAAAACCTGAACAATAGCAAAAATTAAATGCTGTTCTGTACTGGCAATGTATAAAGTCAAGTTTTCCTTTTCTCTAAGCAGGTTGACAATATCTCTAGTAATATACCTGGAAGAGTTGATTTGAAATCTAACTCTTGAAATTCATCCTGATTTCCAACACAATGAGATTGCAAAAAGGGGAAAAATAAATCAGGTTTTCTTATTGCACAACCACACATGAGAGGGCAGAAGACTCAGCGCTGGACCTTTGCTTAATCTATACACATGCCAACCCGATTTGACGGCAGCAACCTTGATGCAATTGCTTTCCTCAGATTGAGTATATATCTATTCTTGTTTTCCAATTTAGATTAATTTTTTATCATTGTAGTGTGGTAAATTTCCACATTAATATTCACAAGCATTGGATGTATCAGATTAGCTACTACATACACCTAAGCAACCTTATCCTAAATGTTTCTCCTCTCTGTGGTTTTGTCATCTATTTGCATATCTAGGCTTGGAAGCTTGAGACCCTAAATACACGCCATAACAAGGGAAGCAACCTCAAGTAAAATGGCTGTCCTCTAGTTGAATCCTCATTTTCTGTTTCTTTTACTTTCAGAAGAATTTTCCGTGTCAAATAAGCAGTATTTACAAATCTATTCACAAACTCAAAAAGACCCGATATACTGGATGAGATAGGACTACACCCTACCAAGATAAACCTAATCAAAGCATTAAAACAGAATTTCTTACCTTTCCAATCCTGAAAGGACTCCTCATTTATAGATGAACCAGCAACATCTTTTATCACTTCATCTAGAATGCTGAGTGGAGCAGTCTTTAGCTCTTGAATAATATTATATATTGGCTTCCCATTCTCCAAGTATATGTGATTATTTGGATGCCTAGTTTTGGCACCAGCATGCTGCTCAAACTCATAGGCACTCAGCACCTACTCTCACACCAGACAACCATTGTTCAGCTAATATAATACATTACAAACACTAAAAGAAAAAATAATAGTAATAATTAGAACAGCTGAGTGACTTACTTTTGAGAAATTACAAAATGAGCATCCACACAAATATCCACCAGCATGAACAATTCCATCCAGCACTCTCTAACAACCATAAAAAAATTTGGTAATAACTTTCATAAACAAATGAACATTTAACAAAATCAAATTAACCTTATTAACCTTACATATGAAAACAATTTACCTCCATCGAGATAGAAATATACTTCACTCGGGCACCATCAAGAATGCCAGTTCCTAACAACTTCTTGACATTTGTAGGATAGTTACTAGGAACAACCTTCTTAGACATTTTCAATTCCATATTGGGAACACGAGAATATCGACTACTCCATTCAACTGGACCATTCCCATAAGTATTTTCCAGATTCATACATTCGCCGCCAACTGAATACGACGTTTGATTATCATAATCCTCCTTCCTTTTGTTAAACTTAAACGTAATCTTCCTAATACCTGACGAACTCAAATGCTTGGGAATTTCCAATGTAACATGGGAACTGGACACGACACCGGAGGTATAACCCATTTGAGAACTATCACTAAGAGTCTCTTCGGAGCTTGAATTCCCGGAACAAACAGAGGTAACGTCACCGCATACAGCTTGGTTTCTACTGCTTATGTCATGGAAATTTGACGTGTTTTCTTTGGGAGAAACAATTGGATTTGAAACCTCTGACCCAATATCTTCACTGGAAACTTCTTTCGCTTGTTTCTTGTTAGGAGATGTCTCCGGTTGAAGACATTCACGGTCTCGTTTCAATTCAGGCATTGCACTCTTTACATTCTCCATAATCTCCTCTGCTAAGGTTTCCAAACGAACTGCTTCTTCCTCCATTCAATAGCAATTTCTTTCCAAATCTCTGATAATGAAAGCATTCAAAAGTGGAAATCCAAAGAAAGATATGAACCCTAAAATTTCACTCTCTTTATACTGAAACTTGAATCCAATTTCGTATTGAAATCTTGAATGTCTGCCTCAAAAGCAAAGCTAAACCGATATTCTTCACAAATTTGAGGAGCAAAAGAAAAGACTAACCGCAAAACAAACAAAAAGAAAAATTCAATTCAACAAACAAACAAACCATTCAAAAAAGAAAAATCCAACAACCGCATAACCGTTTTTTAAATTTGAAATATAAGAAATTTAACCGAAAAAAAACTACCTACAAAGAGCCAAGAATCAAAGAAGATCTAAAGAAATCGAATTCAAATAACATAGAACTGTAGCAAATCGAAGAATAAAGCACGCACGAGTGTTCGAAAACCAGATTTCAAATCTCGCGGATCTGAGATTTGTGGAAAGTTGAAAAAAGAAAGAAGAATCATTCAGATTTGGGTTACAAATAAGCGCGAAAGATTTGGGTTAGGGTTTTTGATTTTTTATGTGCAAAAAAGAGAAAGTAATTGAAAAGGGAACGAAGAGGGCGGCAACAAAGCAGAAGGATAAAAAGCTTAGTTCGCGGTCGAGATTTAATTTTTCATGAAAGAAAGAACACGGAGAGCGAGGGAGTGGGAGGAAGGATGAGAGAGAAAATAAATCTAACTCAACAGATAATATTTTTTATTTTAAAAAGGAATAATATCCTATTTGACCCCTCAAATTATGAAACCTTTCAATGTAACTTTAAAAAAATCAAATATCTAAATTTTATTTTCTTATATTAAGTTACTTCAATCACTTAATAACGTTAGGTAATATTAAACAGTTATATTATTATAATATGATAATCACGTGTTATTTATATAAATATTTAAATTCATATTAATTTTATTCTAGCAATGCTAAAGGTTGAGATGATTAAGAATATAAATCAATAAAATTTTTAATAAATTATTTTTGAATATATTTGATTTTTATTTATTTATTTTCGTTCATTAAACCTAATGAATGATCTTATACAATGTTTTTATATTTATTTGTTAAATTAATTAATAAAAATAAAGGTTTGTTTGATTTTTTTATATTCATATATAAATTCGATTAAATTTTATTTATATATTATTCATTTATTATGTATTTATTGTTTATTTATAATAATATTAATAAAATTATATTTTTATCATTTACTCTAATCATATTTTAAGGTTTGTTTATATTTATTTAAATTTTATTTATTTAAATTTGTTTGATTATTATTTATTTATTATTTATAAATATATTCGTTTAATATTCATGATCAAATTTATTTGACTTAATTAAATTGAAATTAATCGAATATGAATATTTTATCATTTAAATAAATCAAACTTAAACAAATAGAATAATTTTTTTATCAAATACGAATTGAATTTGAACACTTTTAAAATTAAATGAATAAATCATAGATATACATTTATTTATATTTGATTTGTTTACAAATATAGATATGATTTAATATCCGAAAATAAAATTAGATACTTAATTAGAAAAATATTTTAATTTAGGGGCGACGTTAAAAAATGCAATAGTTAAGGGGTCAAATTGTCTATTTTTCCCTTTTAAAACAAATGAAAATGTTGCTGACGAAATTTGGAAGTGACTAGAAGACAAGTGGATGTCTGGTGGGAACTGGGGATAAAGTAACCTATTAGAATTCACCACGTGGAATGACTGCTGAAACCGCCGTAGATACGTGAGACAACGACGGCTGAAGTTTCAGTTCCAGACACGTGTGTGCTGAGATTTGATCCTTAAACCAACAAGCAAGCAATTGTTATTGGTTAAAGTGTTTGAAATATAGACCGTTTGTTTGTTTCACGTTTAATCCTGATGATTTCTGGACCTACACGAACTCAAAATTAATCCATTTTTTTGGGCTTTTTCTGCTTAAATGGGTTGGAGATGAGCCCCAATTTTATTTTTGTGCTTTTCATGAAATGATTTTCAAATTACATGCTTAACCATTTTCGTGAGTAAAGAAGGAAGAATGTTAAGGAAATTAAAACATTTATTCTTTTATAAATTATTTTTTAAGTGTTCATTTAGATTTTATAGTATTTTTATATAATATGATTAAATTCAAATATTAATTTTAATAAAATTCATTCATTATAAATTTTTTATTAATTTTTTTTAATTATAATTATAATATTTTTTAAAATTACAATTATAATAATAATTATTATTACTTTTAATCTTAATGTAATTAATTTTACTGTCTATCTAATTTTTTAAATTATAATTATAATTATTATTATTTTTAATCTTAATGTAATTAATTTTATCGTCTATCTAATTTTTTAAATTATAATAATTATTATTTTTAATCTTAATATAATTAATTTTATCGTCTATCTAAATGAAGTTTAAATATTCAATTCTCTCATTTGTCACAATCCATAAATTCAAATCTAATATAAAATGCTAAATAAAGTTTATACCTAATTTTCCTTCCATTTCTTTCCTTTTATGTATAATAAAACTTTTATATATATTACAATGTATTAAAAATTATGAGAATTAAATTCAAGATTTAGCTTAACTTATTTGTAAAATTATCAGTAAAAAATAACATTTATTAAATTTACAATTTAAATCCTAAAATTAATAAATTTTCTTTTATTTTTTACGGCAATTTTTTGTAAAAAAGTTATTTACTAATTTTTGTATTTTAAAATGACAAAAAGGAAATAAAGGCGCGCGACAAAACGACGAATGTGGTTGGCAATTGTGAAAAAATGAAATAAGAAAATGGTGAGAGAGGGGTAGCGTTAGATTGACGCAGAGAAAGGGGGGGAGAATCTTTAAATGGCGGTGGAGCAGTGGACCCCACCCAACCCGGGTGTTCGTCGCGATTTCGACGTAAGCTTTGGTGAGAATGAGAAATGGGTTGCTTTACAAATTTGCCATTATTAAGCTATTCTCTTACCGGCTACAGCTAGCTAGGCTAACATAACCCAAACTTAACGACTACAAGTAACTTAATATAAATTATAGACAAATTTTTTATAAAAATATTGCAATTTGATAATAAAAAAAAAATTATATATGTTAAATTTTAAATTTATTTAAAAATAATTATATAAATTAATTAAATTTAATTTTAAATTTTAAATTATAAACAATTTAATCACAAAGAAAAATAATATGGATAATATAATTTTAATGCATACTATAATTCTTTTTTATTAATAGAAGCTAGAATGTAAGTATTCAAACATAAAATTTGTTGTATGATGCTATATAGGATTTAGGACAATAAGAGTATGAATTTTATTTTATTTGAGAGAAAAGATTAAACTTTCTTTGGTACATTAAGGTTAGAACTTAGTGCTTCTATTTGACAATAATTGAACCTCCTTTTTTTAAATCCATATGATAAAATTGAAAACAAGCCTTTTATGAATGTTACAACTTATCCAAATGAATTAATATTAAACTAGAATGAATAGAGATTATTCAATTATAAACTTTTCAATCCATTTCCATGTTAGTTAGTAACAAATAATAGTGGTTTATTATAAATTTTCAATTTTATTACTAATACTTTAATTTTTCTTGTTATTTTAATTATTTAATTTTTTATTTGATTTAAAAAAAATGAATTATGCACACTGAATCAAATGTTAAAAATGTAATTTGTTTATATCTTTGATATAAATAATCAACTTATTTAACGATAAAATTTTAAATGTCAAAATTTTTATTTTTATTTTTTAAATAATTATTATAAATTAAAATTTTAATTTTATTCTATTATGTCGTCTACATTTCAGATTAAAAAAAAAAAGTGAATTTAAAAGAAGCTGCAAAAATTGCAAAACTCAGCCGAGTCAAGCTGAAGTCGCCAATTTGTAAAGCTTTATTGCAGCTACTCATATACAGCTCTTAATCATGATCACGACACAAAACCAATAACAAACGTGCACTGCAAAAGCTGAACACGACGTGGCAGCACTCGATTAGACAAAGGAATGTTTCGTACGATAACTTAGCATAGAATATAACCAGGATATTAATTCTCCAGTGGTCAGGGCTAGCGAAATAAAAGGAGCTTTAATATCCTTCCCCTTTTCCACCCTCGTTGTCGGAGGAGCTTTCTTTCTTTCTACATTTTCTCCTCCTCTCCCTCCTCCGTCGATCGCGGTACCTATCCTCGTTTCCAAACGAACCTGAAAAAAGATGGTAATGTTTCAGCTTCTTTTTTTTTTTTGGTTTTAAATAATTCCCTGATTTTATTTTGTAATTTCTTAGCAATCCTCGTGGATCGTCACTTTTTTGTTGATTTTTCTTTGCTAAATATGGTGTTTAATCGGTTGATTGATCTCTTTAGTGAAACTGCGATTCTTGAATTCCTTATGGAAAATTTCCTGCATTGACTGATTTTATCTCTCTTTTTTTAGGTTCTAGATCTTAGGGTTTTAAATCTGTTGTTTGTGCTTTGATGATGTAGAATTTTATGATTTGATTTTATGTCCATGGAATTAGATGTACTTAATTTTTGCTGAAATGGAACTGTCACTGATCTAGATTCTAGTGTCTTTAGCCGATTGATTCTAATGGATTTGCTGTTTAGTCGATTTTCAACTAATTTTCTTGATTACTGATTGTTTGACTTGTTTAATATATTAACATGTTGATCCAATCTGTCTGCAATTTTAATTTGGATCATTGTATTTTATTGTTTGTTGTTATTTTTGTTTGCATTCTTTTATTTGTTTCACATTAAAGTAGCAAAAAAAAAAATCTAGGAAATATTAGTCGTTTTAATACGATTATTGAAATTTTATTTATCCAAACATAAAAGTATGATCATAAACAATAAACGAGGGTGTTCTCAAAGCAATGTAAGAATTGTGCCCAATATGTGGCTGTATCTTAATTCTTAAAGCGATGTTGTTGCCCCACCATATTTTGCCAACATAGGTGGCAGCTGAAATAGATCGAGTTGGAACCTAG
This sequence comes from Durio zibethinus, assembly GCF_047325235.1. NCBI lineage: Eukaryota > Viridiplantae > Streptophyta > Magnoliopsida > Malvales > Malvaceae > Durio > Durio zibethinus. The sequence goes on from NC_143173.1 coordinate 25,582,513, forward strand.
TGTAGAGGGTATCTATATCTAAGTGCGGTCTTGCTTCTGTCTTATCTTTGACTTTGTTTGGGCCAAATCAAGGTGCTAGAGAGTAAGAAACTTAACCGATGATCACTTCATTTGGGTTTTTCTTCTTTTATCCCTTTTTAGTATTAATGTTGATGTTGCAAATGCATCTTATTGATATAATCAAACATTGGGGTTGCCTCATATATTCGAAGTTTTGTCATGTGATCCTCAGGCGAATGCAGCATCAGGAATGGCTGTGCACGATGAGTGCAAGTTGAAGTTTTTGGAGCTTAAGGCAAAAAGAACTTACCGTTTCATTGTCTTCAAAATTGAGGAGAAGCAGAAGCAAGTTATTGTGGAGAAGGTTGGTGAGCCAACCGAGAGCTACGAGGATTTTGCTAAAAGTCTTCCTGCTGATGAATGTCGATATGCCGTGTATGATTTTGATTTTCTAACAGCAGAGAATGTCCAAAAGAGCAGGATCTTTTTCATTGCATGGTACTGCTAGTTTTCTTGATCTTCTGAATTATCTTTACTCCTGGTATTTTGTTGTTGCCTTTTGTACTTATTACATTGTTGTCCTGTAAAGGTCTCCCGATACATCGAGGGTCAGGAGCAAGATGATATATGCTAGCTCCAAAGACAGATTCAAGAGAGAACTGGATGGAATCCAGGTGGAATTGCAAGCAACAGATCCGACAGAGATGGGTCTTGACGTCATCAAAAGCCGTGCTAGCTGAGTATGGACCTTTTAGGCCTTGCAAATTGCTATGGGGGCTTCATCTAGTTGTCTTTACTTAAGTGAAATGTTTATAGGCTGTGGAATGGTGAACTTGGATAATTAGGATGCCAATTTCCAAGTTTTGCCATAGGTTTTTATTAGTCTTGAAGATATAAACCTGTGGTTTCGGGTGTATGTTATCCTAGAACCTATGTGTTGAGTGCCTTTGTGTAGTCGTTATCTCTTCAAGCTAGTATGTAACTGTTTGTGAGGGGTTAGACAACACCTTTAGTTCTTTTCAGTTTTTTTTTTTGGAATATTGACCCTCGTCAACTTGTTTTGGAGTGTTAAAAAGGCATGCTTTCATGGCTTCCGAGTCACTGATTTTTTGCCATTATGTGTGATTCTAGATTGATGTGTTCAGAGAATCAATTATGGTTCTTGCAAACTTTTTTTCAAGTTTCACATTTTACTAGATCAAACTTTTACTGGATCGTGAAGAAACGCAATCCTTGTTTTGTTTATAGATACTTGGGCCAGACGTTGGAGACCATAAAAAAAACCAATGTCACCCTAGCAATTAAATGATTAGGGATATGAATGAATAGAGTTTTTAATGAATTATTTGTGAATATATTTATAATTTTAAATAGTATTTATATATTTATTTATTAAATAAATTAAATATGAATAGATGATTGTTTGATTTGATTATATTTGTAAATAAATTTATTTAAAATGTGTTGAAAGTTTATTGTTTATTATTCATTTATTATTTATTTATAATAATATTAATAAAATTATTTTTTATTTTTTATTTTAATCATATTTTTAATGTTTTTTACGATATTTGAATTTATTTATATTTGTCTAAGATTTATTTGTTTAAATTTATTTGATTATAATTTATTTATTATTTATAAATATATTTTTATGTAAATGTTTATGAACATATTTATTTAATTTAATTTAATTAAATATAAACTATAAACATTTTATCATTAAAAAAAAAAAACGTAAACATTTTATCATTTAAACAAATCAAACTCAAACGAATAAAATAATTTTCTAACCTACTATGAACCAAACCTGAAGGATCAAATCACATAAGTGCGTTGATTCGTTCATTTCAAGTCGTTTACAGCTCTAGAAGTGACACCAAATCTGTCTCGTCAATCTCGCTCGTTGCTTAGCTGAATGCAGAGCTGAGGCTTTGCCTTCCTTTAAACAAACCACAACTCAAAAGCCTTCCTTGAACCTTCCTCTAACATGTTTCAAATGCTACCCTTGGCCTTACTCTACTCTCGCTTTCTTCCAAAAACCCACTTCACATTTCTCCATCTCCTTCTCATCCTCTCAACAAAACCAAACCCAACTTCCTCTCTCCCACAATTTCACTTCAACCAAACTCCTCGTTATTGGCTGTACATAGCTGTAAAATTGAAGTCTATATTGTAAATAAGGTTTCTTTGTTACTCACTTAGTGACTTTTAAAAGTAAACTGAAACTGAAAGTTCTTTTTCAGTTTTTGAACGGTAATAGAAATGAACAACTGTTTTTTGTGCAATTTTCGGTTTTAATTCATCTTTTATGCATTGTTTGTATTCTAATGCTTCCATAACATGATCAATCATGTTGTGATGGAAATTTCAAATTGAACATCTTTTAATCTTATTGTTATAGGTCTACTATGGTACCAGTTTCTGTTTACCTTGATTTTGCAGCTTCAATAATATGACTTGGGGAGGTATGTGTATGTTTTAGACTTGTTATGTTCATTTATCTTTCTTATTTAATGATGTTTACTGATAGATTTTCGTCATTAACCATTTTGGTTTATCAGGGCACATATCTTACTTCTACTGCACCCTGTCATGCTAGAGATACCAACTTGCATGAAGGAACTGTGATTGGTAACTTCAATGGAGAATTTTGGGCAATGTTTGGCTCTTCACCAGGTAACCATTGATCTCTGCTGTGACAATCTAGTCGTTTTCTTATTCTTTTAGTCTGAATAACTCTTTTCTTTGAATATGTTAACTTGCCATGACAAGGTTGAAGATTGTAAATACTAATCTTTTACCCCAATTTGATTTTCCTAAAATTTGCAGTTTGTTGGAAATCTTTTCAGACTAGCGGTGTTGCAACATGGAGTGGTATGTGTTGCCTCCTGTTTACCAAAAGATGTTATAAATACCTTTTGTGGTCTGGAAGATGGTGTTCTGTGTAATATAGGGGTTGGAAAATGCATTCCGGCATTGGATGCTTGCTTCCGGATATGCTTGATTTTAATACTTACCTCTGAGGTTCTCTTTCAAGAACCGATTCCTTCTTTACATAATTATACGCACACCACCATTTCCAATGTCCCCAAAAAAAAAAAAATCACGCAACATGGGATTTGATTCAGTAGTTCTAATAGTTGACGGCATGGATATTTTGGCTAGGAGTATAGTGTCCTTTCCTTTTTAAAATGTTCAACAGCTACTGATAAGCTATTCTTACCCCGTAGGAAGGAAGTACCAGCAAGATAAAATTGCTGTTCATTATGTTTCTTTGTAGTATGACATTAGGTACTATTCTTATCTGTTTATCAGCAGATTCTTCTGTCAGTGTTTGTTCTCCTGTGGTATCTCGGTTGATGTCAGTTATCACTCCTTTGCTTGACATACGGATGCTCTTGATCATTCCTCTTATTGCTTATTCAGGATGACAGCATCCTTTTGTATGGTATATTGGTATTGCTTGTTGAGGCCATTGCTGCAACAATTTGTTTCAAGCTTTGTCTTCTTTAAAAGAAAAAAAAAAAAAGCTGCCATCTATCTTCGTAATAAGAGATATCCATTCACTCATTAAGCACAGAATTATTGTAGATTCCTGTAGAAAACATTTTGGTATTAACCGTGTTGCTCAATTGGATGATATATTATCTAATCTCATCTTGTTGGTAAAACCTTCTGTTTGCGTTCACCGGCGGCTGCCCGACTCACCTCTGTCCTAACGTCAATAACTTTGATAGTTTACGGGTGAGCTTCTTGTCAGGCAATGATATTCCTCTGGCTTTTGCTAAAATACAGGTTAGGGCAATGCAGTCTTATGCGTAGTACACTCACTTCTCATGGCAGCTTTACTGGGCATTGGTGATGGGGAGTTGAATACACAGCTCAGTGCTTTGATTGCTCTACATTTTAAGCATGACAGGATACTAAGTTATCCCTGTTTATATGAGACATGTCCATGTTTGGTCTGAACTTTTCTCAGGTTTCGAGCCACCTGTTTGGCCAAAAATGCAGTGACAGACTGCAAATCTTATTCTTTATGAGCCCGGCAGTCATGTTGCTGACAATGGTAGTGATTATGCTTGTTGCGATTTGTGTTTTCTTCCTTGGTCATGGAGTTGTTCTCCTGTCTCTAACTAAATAAAAAACCAAAAACAGATAAAAAAAAAAAAAAAGGCTCAAAAGCAAAATGCTCTATCTCAGAAGTCAAAACATTCATGGAGTTAGTCTCTTTCACGTTCTTGACATGTTTCAGCAAGAGCTACGGGTGATTTAAAATACGACATAGTGGCATGAATGAGATATGAAAAAAATAATATGACAGTAATACGATTTTAAATTTTAATAATAATTATATAAAAATATATTTTTTATATTTTTATGTCGATATAAATTAAGATAATTTTAATATAAAATATAATATAAATACAAAAATTTTAATATTTTATAAAATATAAATAAATGAATCGTTGATTCAATCAAACTTATCAATCATAACTAAAAAGTAGATGAAATTAAATTCCTCTCTCATTTGACCATCATTTTTCAAAAAGTCTTTTTTTTATTTTTTATTTTTATTCGAGTAAAATGTTAAAATTTTTATTGGTATAAATAATATTGATATTTTAATATAAATACGATTAAAGTTTTTTAAAATTTAAATAAAGAAAAAAAAAAGTATGAGAAAGAATATCAATAAGAGTTTTGAAAGGATTTTATTCCTTGGAAACATTGAAAAAATGCACACTAGCATGACACTACCTCGTAACATTTATTAGATAACGGTGAAAATCATCTCTAGTCATACCACTTTTTAAGATTTTTATAGTTATAATTACTCTGGTACAGTCCAACTGTTTCAACTTATAGGGAATAGCACAAGCTAGGCTTCTGTCTTCATATAATATAATAATGTAGTTTTCATTTGGATGGAGAGCCGTTGATTCGATTTAAGGCTTTGAAACTGAGTTAATCAGTTTGTTGCTGAAATCCCATAGTTTCCTTGCCAAATCCTCATTTCTAGCATATGAACTTGCTGTCGTCTCATTGCAGTCCGCAAAGTATTTCCCGGTGACTCCCTTCAGGCGTGGGTGGAGTGCGACGTAGCAGGTTGTAGCTGCCCCCTACAGATTACAGAAACCAAAGAGAAAGAAATCAGTTGAATATCGTTTCATTTTGAACTTGAAATCCATTCCCCAGAATGCAGTTTCTGAAGCTTGAATGGAGATGTTACCTGAGGAACATTCTTCCACAGGAAGAAGCTGAAGAACTTCAGAAAATCTGCAGAAGCAGCAGGTGATAAATTAGAGTAAGTGGTGAAAAAAAAAGGTACATTAAGGAAATTTGTGATGAACATACTCATTAGGAACCAAGAGTGCCTAAACAGAGGCGTCATAATCAATCCAGGGTGGACAGAATTGACTGCGATGTTCACACCCTCCTCCTGCACACACCATTAAAGCCAAAATGCTCAACAACTTTGTACACAAAATTTAATGCCATTTATTATCAACTTTTTGCTGTTTGGTTGAGAAAAAAAATCATGGTATGAGAAGAAATTAGCAATGCAACAATAACTCTTTGACGAGAAAACAACAGAAATTTGAGCTGAGATTTACCTGCAATCGACGAGAGAGTTCATTGGCATGTAATATATTTGCTAATTTGGACTGCCCATACGCTCTTTTGTCATTGTAACTGAAAGAAAAAAAGCAGAAAAACCATTAGCTGATAATGGAAACATGAAACATTATGATTCAAGATGTTGGCATACCCAGCTTTGTCGCTGATCCGATCAAATCGGATCCCATTTTTATAACAGTGGCTATGGGCAATTGATGATAAGTTAACAATCCTTCCCTGTATACCAGTGGCTTTAGCTGTGTTCTTCATCGTGTCTAACAGACCGTTTGTCAAGAGGAAATGCCCTGAAAAAGTAAATTGGAATAGGAAAAAGCAATAAGGATTAATCTAATGGGATGTAGTGTAATTAATTTATACTGATACGTAGTTACATACCAATATGATTAGTTGCAAACTGCACCTCTATTCCATCTTGGGAAAGCTGAAAGGGGCAGAACATGATTCCAGCATTGTTTCTAAGACATATGGTAAATCTTGTTATTGATTAATTCCTTAAAATCAACAAATAAATGAAACCCATGGGCCTGCCTGCATGGCCTTGAGAGAGGGAGAGAGAGAGAGAGAGATTACATTAAGATATTGAGAGGAAGATTAAGAGCAATGAATTTGTCAGCAAATGCTGTAATGGACTTAATAGAGCACAGATCAAGCTCCAAAACATCTACACGGGCGGTTTCATCCTCTGCAAGAATAACTTTTTGTGCTTCATTGGCAGCTTTCAAGTTCCTTGCAGCAATGATGACATGGACTTTGTGAAGAGCCAATACTCTTGAAGTCTCCAACCCAATTCCACTTGCTCCTCCTGCATTTACACACAAACACAAAAAATATCGATACCCAAATGAGATATAGCTTCAAAGAACATCTAGTAGAAGACGATTTTTAACTGCAAAAGACTAAAAAAAAAAGAGCAGGGAAACCAAATGGTAAACAAAGGAAAGCTAAGAGACAGAAGATTTGAATGTCATATCTTAGAAGTAGCATGTAAAGCGACGTTTGAAAACAAGGTGAAGCCACGATGCGACATGTCACATACGAAAAAGTCGAGCAAAAATGTAAATGATCATAGTACAAACAACAGGCAAAACATAAATGCTGATAAGGTGAAAAACCCAGTTCATACAAGATTAAAAACAATCTAAATATGCTTTGTGTTATAGTGAATCCAAAAATTCCATGGAATTTAAGAGAAAAGGGCAGAGCTGATCACCAGTTATTATAGCAGTCAGGTTGCTTCCATCAATTCCTTCCGTAACCTCTTCAGCAGTGGATGCAGAACCAAACCCACTTGGTCCAGGCCGTCCTGTCACCAACGAAAAGATCCCAACCATTTCTTCTTCAACTTCAAATCACTCAGAAAAAGTAAATAACAAGCTCTGAAACCGTGGCAACAGACAAAGAAGGAAAGATGAAGTAGATGAAAGCTGGAGAAAGAAGAGCAAACGAGGATTGACTAATAAGGGGAAGGAATGGATATGTATTTATGGTTTGGCGATATGTAGGTAGGCACATTTGAGCATTTACGAAGATGTATAATGTTGGAGGTGAATGGGAGTTAATACTCCCAACGACCATCAAACTATATCAGTAAGGTTGCAGGTTGGAACTTCTCTAGTTCACGCTACTTTTCAATAGCATACTTACCAACAATTTCGATAGATTTTCCTTTTCCATTTAGGGCATGAATGCAAAGCATCTAAACTCAAAATTTATGATTTTTTATTGGTAGATGATATATAAATTTAAAAAAAATTTATTAAAAAAATGTAAAATTTTTTATAAGTTAACCATTTACTCTAACCTTAAAAATGGAGTAACCTCCACTACTTCTAAATTTTTTGGATAAAAAAAAAAAACCAAGTGATAATGTCAATGATGCCACAAGATAGAAAATGGAAGGTTAACTTCAAGCTTTAAGTTGAAATCATAAAATTTTAAATTGTGTTATCCGATGAAAATAATATCATGTGATCTATTAAAAATTGTAATTTAAAAGAAATAATTTGAGAATCATAAAAACTAAGATTAATAATTTTGGGAGGGGAAGATTTCACTTTCTTAATTATTAAAAAAAATTAATATCACAAATTATTGTTAAAGGTTAATGTCATAAATGATTGTTAAATTATAATAAAATGTTTAATTTTATATATGAGTTTTAAATATTTTTAATATAATACTTAAATTATAAATTTATTAATTAATATAATATTTAGATAATTTTTTATCCGTCATATATTTTATTTAAAATTATCTATAATAAAAATGATTATCATATTAATTATTATATTTATAATTTAAATATGTATTAAATTTTTTTTAAAATTTAAATATCATTTTAAATATTTTATTATAATTTTAGAACCATATTAATATTTTTATAAAAATAAAGTGACGTGGAATGTAGTATATTATTTTAAAATGTACTTACTAATGCTGTATTTTATTGTGGTAAGAGAAATATGGTACTAGAATTGCATGTAAAGTTGAGGTCCATTAATAATTTCGTCGGAGGATTTAGTTGCTTTGTTGTCCAATCATTCAATTTTTCAGCTGCTCGACATTGTTGAGGTACGATTTCTTGCTTTTTAAACTATTGAGAATTAAATTGTTCTTAGGCATTTTTTTTTTGGCTTTACTCACCCTTGGCTTTTTTCTGATTTTTTTCACTTGATGTAAAGATTATTGTTAGAAGTATTTTATAACTATAAGAGCATAATTATAACTTATGGGTAACTGTCTCATATTTATTCCAACAGAAAATATCTGCAACAAATACTATTTAAAAAACCTTAAAAAATAAATACTTTGTCCATCAGTCACCGCCCAACAATTGTTTCATCAACAATTATCACTCATTTTTATTTGACAAAAATATTAAAAAAATTCTCAATTATTTTAATTTTTCATATAAATTTTATATTTTTATTGTCTTTAAATAAATATTTATACTATTTTTTATACTTAAATAAATCTTTATTTTTAATAAAAATTTGATTTACATTAAAAATTATTTAAGTATAAATTAAAATTTAATAGTTTATTTGAATTTATATGAAAAATTAAAAATTTATTTAAATACAATAAAAATATAATTTATTTAAATAAAATAATAAAATTTAAGTTTTTTTTAAATTATTTTAACCTTTTCTTTAATTTTGCTTTCGCTTGTGCTAATGTTTCCCATTGTCCTTTCCAAGAAAAAGACATTTTAACCACTAATTCAAGGCTTACCAGGAATGGTGGTCATTTATTGCAAGCTTCAGCTTTTTCATATAAAGGTACGCCACCTACCTTTTTTTTTTTTTCTTGTCTCATAAATGCAAAATTGTTTCAATAATGAATAATAATCCACCGAAATTCAGAATTATTTTCTAAAGAATGTTTGAAAGTAAAGCCCAAAAAAATGAAGAGCACGTTAAATCCGAGCTACATGGGTTAAACAATGACAAGTGACGAGCAACAAGCAACTACTATGTTAAAAGAGAAGAACAAAATGAATGTATTTGCCTTCTATCCTTTGTAACACCATTAATATCATTGAATTAGCTTACATATGATTTGTAATTTAATCTAATAATACTACCATTTTGCCTTTTAAAAAAAAATTCAAAGGGAAAGGAAATTTAATCTCAAGTAGTTTAGTATATAAAAAAAAAATCACAAATATGGAGGGTCTTGATTCAATTAATATCCTGCAAAACCATTAACACCAATATTTAGGTACAAAACCTATCAATCTTGATCCCATTTGGTCCCCAACGCAGAAATTTCATCTAAAAAAGATGATCAAAAAATGAAGAAGACAGGTACAAGTGAGATGAATGAACTTGAAAAATATCGATAATAGTAACTTAAATCTTATAAGAGATTTGTTTGATATTAATTAGATATTATTTAATAGATAAAAATACTTACAAAAAAAAATTTAAGAGAAAAATGATTCTTATAAATAAGTGAAATATCTATATGATTAGTTATAAGAAAATAATTTAATTATGAGATAGATATTTTATAAAATTATTAGAGATGTACGTCTTATAGGTGTGTATAAATGTTATATTTGTGAGTAAATTAGAAGAGAATGAAAGAATCTATATAAGTATGGTTTGTGAATGTATATGATTATGTATTTATTTGGGTTGAAAATATTTCATAGGACTAAAAAAAATTGAGAGAGGATATGAGTATTGATTGTTGAGTGGTTGATATAATTTGATGTATGTTTGTAATTTTTTATAACTAGCAAATCTTATTTTTTATTCGTAAATATAAGTCGATCAAATCGAATCATATTAAATTATTATCTTTTATATGATTTATTAATTATTTAATTTGTTTCCATTGATGTTTAATTGGATTGAGTTTTTTAACCTAACAGAAAAAACTGGACTGGAATGAAGCTGCTAACCGATAAATCAAAACCAAAACCAAAACCAAAACCATGCATGGCATCTTTATCTACCAACTTTCTGTTACATATGAAAGAAAAGTTGGGAATGAAGAACCTATTGGGTCGAATAATATATCCAAGGAATAGCCTGAAAGCGACAACCTTAGCTGTACCAAAATGGTATATTTGAGGGCGGTGGCTGTACGATTGATCAAATGCAATGGTATATTTGAGGGCGGTGGCTGTATGATTGATCAAATGCAATAAATTCACCACCAGTTGATCAGAACCTGGAAAGCGTTTTCCTTTCCCAGCAGGCAGTTGCCCATGTATGAGCTGTTATTTCTTATATATATATATATATAATCAAGGTTTAATATTATCACTGACACTAAAAATCTAGTACTCTGCTGTCAGTTGGCTGTCTGTTAACTTTTGCACCAAAGCAGTCAGGTTCCAAGTTCCAATTGCCCATCATGTTGAGGGCTGCTCTTATTTTAGTCAAGGAAGACGTAGGTCAGTTACTCGGTCAGCTTATTAATTACCCATGCATGCAGATGATCAAATGCCACAGTCAAAGCTATAGGCAGCTATTAACGTTGGATGGAGAGGGATCCCAAAAACATGTTCTTGTCAACCAACATACTCAGTGGGAGAAAGAGAAGGATATGGGGAAGTTGAGGTGACAGCAGAATTAAACAGTGGCAAGCACACCCAGATTTTGAAGTTTTTAGCGGCTAGCTTGTATATGTATAATGAGAAAACAATCTCTTTTGCTCTCACCTCTAATTAAAGTACAAAACATGAACCTTGATTTTGAACTTAAAAATAATTTTTTTGAGAGTGTTTTTCAGAGATTAAAGAAAAAGAAAAGATGGGGCTTCGGCCATGGAAAATGGGAAATGGCGTTTAAACTGTTTTATAGTCTTGGCCCATGGAAACTGGGAAACAAGGCTAATGGTCCCTTGTTCTCTATTTTATTTTTTTGCATAAACAGGCATATTGGAGTTGGCCAAAACAACCCCATAGAGTATTGTTTATTTTGTTTGAATTTTTCTCTTAATATTTATCTAGCTGAATGCGTGTAAATTTTTTCGAATTTATAACTTTCAATCATTAATTCTAATAATATAACTGATTTAAAAATCAATAATTTGAAATGCAGTTTTAGAGTTTAGTTTCACTCGTGTCCTATCTCTTCCAAGTCGTCTTACTTCCCAGGGGAATCCTACATTGAAGCCAGGCCACTCAAGATTGCATGGTTTGACCAACCTTATAATCCTTTAACGAAGGCAGGCTGGTTGCAAAAACATGACAAATATTTGACTGAAATTATAAATGTCCTCAGATCATGCATCTAAGCATCAATTTTAAACGGATGATAAAATTAAAAATAATGATGGAAATAAGATTTGATGTTGTAGTCATAAAATTAAAATGTAAAGTATGTATTTAGATATAAAAATAACAATACCAGTGAGAGAAATTATAATAAAAAATATAATCATTAAAAATATTAAACTAAAAATTACATAAAATAAAAGTTTTATATTATTTAATGTTTATAATATTAATATATTATTTAAAAAATTTTAAATTATTTTGTATCAAATATTTTTATTAATAAATACTAAAATTTATCATTCATTTACTATATAATAATTAAATTTTTATATTAAATTAAGTAACTTACTTTATAACTTTTAAATAAAAAATCAAAATAAAAAAATTAAGTGATTAACTTGGAAAAAAAATAAAGAAGGGGTGATTAGGGACAGGAACTCAATGCTGCAGCAAAATAATTGGTGAAATCGCGCCATACGGTCAAATTGTTTGCATTGCAAAGCTAGACGAAGCGATACAATCCAGAGGCAAGTTAAGAACATTAGGAAAAACTAATGCACCCCTTGAATAACAAGGGTCCATAGCTCAGTGGTAGAGCATTTGACTGCAGATCAAGAGGTCACCGGTTCGAACCCGGTTGGGCCCTTAAAATTATAATTTTTTTTTCATCTTTAACAAACATTGTGAGCCATCCGATCAGACAACCCACATAAGATTAAGAAACTGGTCACACCAACTCACAATCAAAACCGTCCAACGTTGTTACCGGCCTTATGATTATGAAACAGAATGGTCCAGGTCCAGCAACTTAAATTTATTGGCCCATAAATGAAGACATAATTAATAAGCTGTTTTTTTTTTTTTAAAATACTAATCCTATTTCTGTTTGGTTTTTGCTGTTGTTTTTTATTATTAAAATTATGAGAGATTAAAATTATTAAAATTAAAATTTTTTTTTTTTTTTTTTTTGTGTGTGTGTGTTATCTGTATGTTTTAAAAATTTGGTTGTATATCCATAAAAAAATTTGAGATAGTTTTATAGTATAAAGTAAAAGTAAATACTAGAAATTTATGAATTTGAATATTGAACATGAACACGTAATACAATATAAGAATATTAAGTGAAACATTACATTTTATACATGAAAAATGCTTTGGACTTAATTGTCAAATTCTTAATTTTCAAGTGTTTTTAAAACAAATATTTGCTTTATGTTACAAACATTTTGTTTTGGGTTAAATATAAAAATGGTTCATATACTATATATTTTTTGTCAATTGGATATTTAAAAAATAAAATTTTCAATTTGGTAACTAAACTTTTATGTCATCAAGTATTTTGGTTTTATAGTCCAACATCATTGGTCAACTTACTTATATATCATTAATATCCAATAAAATCATGATACATTGTATAAATATCAAATCATTGCCACATCATCAATTTTCTAAGTTAGCATTTAAATAAAACATTTAAAATATATATTTTTTATTCCAGTTTTAAAAAATAATAAAAAAGGGAAAGAATTAGGGAGAAAAAAAAAAACAAAAACACAAAAGGAAGACGTTGAGATATCAAATACGATGGGCAGCTTATAACATGACACAATTGTCTATTGGGCTTAATAATGTGTTGTGCCTGGCATAACCCATTACTATAATCATAGGCCATGCCAAGTGCGACTCGTATTTGTCCTTTGTTGGGTTAGAAATTTGACTTTATTGGACTGATATGACATAATCCATTAAAAATTAGTGTCAACATGTGATATATAAACTAACACAACGTGACATATAAGTACTAATGTATCATATCATGTCGATTCATAAATGTTATAAGTGTATTTTATTAGTTAGTCTTTAGTTGTATTTTATACTATTATTATCATATGATAGACGATCATTTATTTTTTTGATATTTTATATTAATAATATATAAAAATTAAATTGTATCAATAAATTTGCTTATAAAATATTTAAATATTAGTAGATAAAATTATAATTTATTATTTTAAAAAAATGAAATATATATTACTTAAAAATTGATTACAAAAACCCAAAAATAAGACAAAATATGTATAAATGGATTATTATATGATGAAAATGAGTAATAAAATGCTAATGTGATATCCATTTTTTGAAAATTTAAATATGTAATATTAATATTTATTAATTTTCACAATTTATTTTTGTAGATTCTTTTAACCTTTATTGATAAATATAGATATTTTATCAAATCATACGAGTTATGTGCCTCCTATATTAGTGTGTCGTTGGTCAGCCTAAGGCTAAATCGACACTGCCTTGCTTGTTTAATCTTTACTCTCTCTCTCTCTCCCCCTTCATTTCTTTATCTGATCTTTTCTTTTTATTTTTAATATTTTAATATTTTTTTAAAAAACCAAAATAAAAGAAAATTATTTAAAGTTTTTGTAAAAATAACAATAATTAATATGACGATAATTGAATATTTATTACACATTATATAATTTTATTGAATATTAATATCACGTTAATCACTTAACTAATGATAATAATATAAAACATCAATGTACTTGATGAAATGAAAATTAAAATATCAAAATAAAATTTTAATTTTTTTAAAGTATCAAATTAACAAAAAAGATATATAATATAAGAGATATTTTACTATTACTCTTTTTGTTTTTTTACGAGTCAAACATTAAAAAGAATATAATACATGAGGTAATTTACATAATAATCCTTTTATTTTTTACCATTCAAACATAAAAAGGCAAGCATTATATGTTGAACCAAACATGTACCCTTTTCTTCTTTTCTAGTTTGATATATATTAGATTAAATTGCAATTTATTTATTTATTAATTTTTAAATCACCGTGCATTTTTAGCCCACAGCACCACCAGCCACGTAGGGACGACTAGAGCTTTGCGAAGTGCAAAAAACGAGTCCCAACTCACAACCGAGTTGAATTTTTTTCACACGAACGACACGTTTTCTGTTAAAATAAAGAAATTTCAATTTCAATTTAATTTTCTGTTATTTTCTTTAAAAAAAAAAAAAAAACCTCTTATTTCAACAGCCACACCACACTCCTTCCCCTAAATGTGTTGACGATGTCGGTGATCTAACCCCCCAAAAATTTTAGCCTCCCATTAATTTTTATTTATTTTTCCTTTTTTTCTTCTCTTTTTTAGATCGTTTTTATAGATACATTTTTCTCTGATTGTTTCACCTATATTTTTTTTCGATCTAATTTTTTTTTTCACCAAATCCGATTCAGATCGGATTCAAAAATGGCGGCAACGAGACGGCTACGCGACCTCCAATCACAGCCAGGTAACAAAACTTGCGTCGATTGCAACCAAAAGAATCCCCAATGGGCTTCGGTTTCCTACGGCGTTTTCATGTGCTTAGAATGCTCCGGGAAACACCGTGGCTTAGGTGTCCACATCTCATTCGTTCGATCCGTTACCATGGATTCATGGTCCGAGATCCAGATCAAGAAAATGGAATCGGGCGGTAACGACAGGCTCAACGCCTTTTTTGCTCAATACGGTATCCCTAAAGAAACCGATATCGTTACCAAATATAACACCAATGCCGCGAGTGTTTATCGCGATCGTATCCAAGCCCTAGCGGATGGCCGCCCCTGGCGGGATCCACCCGTTGTGAAAGAGACTCTCAACGGAAGTGGTGGTAATAAAAAGCCGCCATTGAGCGGTGGCGCTGGCCGTGCCAGTGGCAGGGGCAGTAATTATGGGAATAATGAAGGGTGGGATAGTTGGGATAATGACGATTCATTTAGATCTTCGAGCGATTTGAGGAGGAATCAATCGGCGAGTGATTTTAGAGAAGGGAATAATCATGGTGGTGGAATGGGTGCTGCTCCGGTGAGGTCGAGATCCACGGAGGATATTTACACGAGATCCCAATTGGAGGCTTCGGCGGCGAATAAGGACAGCTTTTTTGCGAGGAAGATGGTGGAGAATGAATCGAGGCCTGAAGGGCTACCACCTTCGCAAGGAGGGAAATATGTTGGGTTTGGATCGAGTCCTATGCCTACTCAGAGGAATAATAATGCTCAGGGGGATGTGCTCTCTGTTGTGTCTCAGGTTAAGACATTATTTCGTTTCATTTCTTTTATTTTCTCTCAATTGAATTTTTTTATGGTGATAATTATTAGTTATTGGCTGAAATTGTCTTTGGTGCAGGGGTTTGGAAGGTTATCTATGGTAGCTGCATCCGCAGCTCAATCTGCCGCAAATGTTGTCCAAGCAGGAACGAAGGAGTTCACCTCGAAGGTATTTTTTTGGAATTTTGATTTGGGTTTCTTTTGTGATTGTTTTGTAAGTTGATGTCTTACATTGGGTTCCATGTCCGCATTCTAATCTTGTTTTCGACGCGTCAGAAAATGTTTATTTTTATATGATTTTATGTATGAGATGCATTGTAGACTGAACAGCCACTAGATAAAGTCTTTCTTTCTGCTAATCATATTTATATTGTTTTATAAATTGTTTATTCTTGTATGATTTTGTTCAGAATGCATGATGAACAGTCAAATTCGACACTTTGTTATTCTGTCATTAAACCCCTATTGTCTATATGTATAATATAAATACGATACGTAAAAATATTTAAAGTTTATAAAATTTACAATTTTATATTATACTGAATAAAATATAAGTACAAAATAATAAAACCATTAAGGTCAGCATATTTGTTTTGTCGAGAGGAGAGAAAAAGGAGGAAATTGTAGGTGCAAATTTCTCTCCTAAGGTATATTCTTCAGCTTTAAAAATATGTCTCTCAATCAACTGGTTAAAGTTGATCAGCCTATAGTTGCAATTTCACTTCATTTCTCTCCTAATTGCTTTGCTAATGTCCAAACTAAAGAGAAATTAACCATCACTCAATTTCACCTACTTTTCATTTCTTACTGATTCTCTACTTTTCTGTGCTCTTTAAAGGCATTGTTAGGGTCAAGACGGCCCTTTAACTTGATGGAGTCTTAATATTCTTTATTCATTTTTAACCGCAAGACTGCTGGGTTGTATAACAATTCCATGGAAGATGTATGAAGTACTAATGATAACCTTTGGGATAATTCTATTTCATAACTAATGCAGATAAATTTGAAATTTTCAATCATTAATCAATTTGCAATATGTGGGTTATAAAACAGTTCCATGGTAGATGTATGAAGTACTAATTAGAACCTTTGGGATAATTCTGTTTCATAAATAATGCAGATAAATTTGAATTTTTTCAATCATTAATCAATTTGCTATCTGTTTGTTCTAAATCCTATGGATATATATCTGTTTAATTCTTATTCTGCAAAGAAAATTGGTTTTTGACTTGAGGATTGCTGCTGTGGCCCTGAGCATCTACTATTAGATTCAAGTCAAACTCTTGTACCTGGAAATTGATACCTTGGGAAAAACATACTGCTTTACCTTTGGCACTTTGTTTTGGCCAAACTGTTGATGTTACAGTTTAACTTGATGGGTTTGCTTTCCTTGTATTGGTATTTATAAGGATATGAGGATTTGGAGTTACAACACAAGGGCATGATGCACCTCTTTTTGCAGGTTAAGGAGGGCGGCTTTGATACTAAGGTTAACGAAACTGTCAATGTTGTCACTGCAAAGACAAGTGAGATTGGCCAGAGGACGTGGGGGATCATGAAAGGGGTCATGGCAATGGCTTCACAAAAGGTTGAGGAGTACACTAAGGATGGCGTGAACTGGAAAAATGATAACTGGCATCAAAATGATAGTGAGAAGAATGGATATTATCAGGAGTTTAAACAGGAGAATAAAGGATGGAATTCTACTTCTGGAGGACAATCCTTTTCTGGTGGGAATTATAATTCTCATAGCTCAAGTTCTTGGGATGACTGGGACACCAAAGACAATAGGAAGGAAGATACTTCAAAAGTGATTACTTCTCACAGCAATGACGATTGGGCTGGCTGGGACGATGCAAAAGATGATGGATACGATAATTTCTATAACGGTGCACCTGATAATAAAGCTTTCGGTCACAATGGAAAATCAGATGCCGCATGGACGGGTGGAGGCTTTCTTTAAGGTTAATTTCTTGTATATTCCCTTATTTTCTTATTGTATTAGTCCCTATTTTGTGATCACGTTTGTATGAGTTCCAAAACATAAACGAGATTGTCTGATATTTGGCCAGGTTGAACTTGAATTGATGTTACATTTTCAGAACCTTAGTTACCCGTAAAAGTTAACTAGTACTCAATTGATTCCTGCTGGGCCAATGCACACATGGGATAGATTGAACTTTTTCTTCCTTATCAGAGATGCTAAGAAAATTGTTCATGAATTAGATCTCCAAGTGAAGTGAGTGTATCTTTAGCAATTCTTTTGATGGTTTCATTTTTCTATATTTATCTTTAAAAGAGTTTACTATGTAATAGCTTGGGTAAGTTTCGTGTTTGAGACTAGCCTACATTTGTAAAACTGTGGATAGAAAGAGCTAATTTTCTATATACACGTTATGCATTCAATAATTTATTTTCTCCTAGTATTGAATCTTGATGGAAAAAAGTTTTATGCCACGTGAATAGTTTTTCAGCTGAAATTGGTAATGATATTGCAAAATACCAATAGCATTCGTGTTATGTGTGTTTATATATATATATATATATATGTATGCATGCGTGTAAGATTTAATGCAAAACACAATTATTTCAAATTTTCACATGCTAAATGAAACAAATCGGTAATGAATTTTGTCATATTGAAATTCTTAGCAAATTCTTTTGATAAAAATTTCTTACTCCAGCACCAGCTACTGTTTAAATAAGTAGCAAATGGTATAAATTTAGAGAGAGAATATATTCATCTCTATATCTATAATTGCATGCTGAAACCTGAAAATTGTCAAAAGAACTGCGGCGACAGACATTTACATTTTGTATATACCAGTTATTAATTGTAAATTACCCAACCTTTGAAATCTCTCCAACTCCTGACGAAGATCCATCTCCTTTAAGCTTGTCATAATCTTTTTAATGAACAGCTACCTTTGCAACCGGTGTCTCCTCCACATGAGCCATATCTTCTGTTGTATTATCAGCACCGATGACAAAACAACCCGAGCTGATGAGGCCAACAGGTCCCCTACAGGACCTAACTCCGCGTGCTCAGCTTGGCGGTCCGCCATTTTCGCCGCCATACAATTCCATCCCGTTTGCTTCTGAATTCTGCCACTGCGGCCTCATCCAATTGTTGATTAATCAAAACTATGATTCATATCGTTCCGTTTTATTTTAAATCTGTGTAGTAATATGAATTACTCGAAGAAAATTTATAATTAAGGAATATAGGATTTGCCTTTTCTTTTTCACGGTTTATTTTGGCGGTGGAGAAGCTGTAATTCTTTTCATTGGACTTGCTTGGTGAAGGCCTCAACGTTACGCCGGCGTTTTCTGATCCTTCTTTTTCAACAAACCTTACAACGGCGATTTTAGTTGTTGGCTGCTGAGCCATTTTACCACCAAACTCCAAAGCCTGGCGATCATCGGCCCGACCGAAGCACAGGAAGCAAACCCTTTAGGCCACTGTGGCAGTTGGTCCAGGAGTCTGGGTCCCATTACCCAATCAACGATCCACGAGCACTGCCACTGAATATGGTACGTTCTTTAGCACCCTTTGATGAACCAGTCTCCGTCCATGACCCACATTTACTACCGTCGGATGGTCCCCCTCTCTCTTCCATTGTTTGTTGAAGGCATGATGATCATGGTCAACTTCTTGATCTCTGCCACGTGGCAAATATCCCATGAATGGTGGGCAATGCAGAGATAGCTATCGTGGGCCGAACCGAGACCCAATTGACCGTAGGCTTGGAAAGCCCCGGCAACTCAGTCCTGCCACTCTCCCCTGAGAAGCCTGTTAATGAAAAGAAACCCATTCTTTCGGGCCTTTTGACCAATGATGATTGAAGAAGAACGTTCGGTAAGTTCAACAAGGTGCGTAATGAAAAGCTTGAGTTGGGATATCCTGGTGCTTCTAGCTAGGGACGGTAAATTGACCCGAAATTATCGGATTTTGATCCATTCGATCATCTAAAATTAAATTTCTTTGAAAAAATGAATTTTGGGTTAGATTTCGAGTCAGAATTTATTTTTTTAAATGTCGTATTCGGGGTTAGAGTGGAGTTTTAAATAAACCCAACTTAGAGATATTTATCAAAATAGCTTTGATATATATATATATATATGTAATTTTCGTTTTTGGGGGTTTCTCTCTTTTTTTCAGCCTCCTTGTCTAACTCGCCCGATCTCTTTTTTTTCGGCTTCCTTGTCTAACTCTCCTGCATCTGGGATTTTGCTACTGATAAAGCTGGGAGAGAGTGCTGCTTTTGATTTTAACTGTCTTGGCACCTCCAACCTCTGTGGTATCCTTGTAGTATTTTTATCTAGTGGGGATAGAAGTAGAACTACTTGATCTGACTTGGGTTTGGGTGTACAAGTGAGAGAATATTTCACGGGGATTTCACTGACAACCAGTCGCTCCCATTCTTCAGCAATAGAAGCTGTGGTTTTGTCTTCTCCAGCTGTCTGAATTCCTGTCCGGGCGAGCGGAGTTTAGCATTTGCTTTGGCCGTTAATAAGAATCTTTCTTCAGTCAGTCACGTTTTTTGCAATTGCCCCTGTTCTTTCTTTAATCTCGCCTTTCTTTTGTCCGATCTAGATCGATTCATAACATCCCCGGATCACAAAGAGATGCTGCTCTTTTATTATACGATTCACTATAAGTAGACATTCTGAACATGCTCTAAGGCCAGTCTGATTTTTGAATCTACTTGATGAATGGTTTGAAATTCGGGTTGGGTCGGGTTGAATTCGGGTAAATAATTTTTTAACGGGTTGGGATCGGGTTTTACCATTAGAACCTCCGAGCGGGGACGAGTTGGGTATCGGGTAAAAGTATTAAGGCTTCGGGTCGGAGGCGAGGAAAACAAAAATCCGACCCACTCCACTCCGTCGCCAACTCTACTTCTAGCCGACTCAATAAGGCTAATGAATAATGATTGAGGGTGTGTGGTTAAGGCCATGGAAGAAAGCCAAGACCCTAAGCTCACCTTTCAACTCGTCAGTGTTGGTCAAGTCACGTAATTTCCGGTGAGCCAGGGCGGAGGAACTTCGGGTCTGTTTGCAGATGGCCATGACGGTTGGGGTTGTAAATTCTCCTTTAGGAATCATTAGCCCAAAAATGAAGGCACCAAAGATTGCATGAATTCCAATCAGGTCAATCATGAACCCGGATACCATTGCACCAGCTAAGGTTAAACAAATATCGGCCTCGTCGACGACCTCTCGCTCCGGGGAGCACTGGCAAGCGACCCATATCATGGTGGGTCGGATCACTGGCAACATAAAAACAACAAAAGCAACACCTGAGAGAAGGACCCAGATGGATATTAAGGGGCTTTTGTGTTCACCACAGCCGTTTCCAGCAAGAGCAACGACTAGGGCTAATAAAAACCATGCAGCAATGTCGTTGAATGTAGCTGTCGCCATGGCGATTTCTCCCACTTGTGTTGTTAACGATTTGAGGTCTGCTAAAATTTGGCCGAGAACAGGGAAAGCAGTGATGGAGAGTGCTACTACCATGAAGACTAGGAACTGGCAATACCCGACTTTGTCAGCTCCTTCAATGGCTTTTCTAAGGACAAAGGAAACGCCTATGCCACAGATGAATGGGAGAGATATCCCGGAAAATGCTATTCCAAAGGCTCTCCTTCCTCATCGACGAATTGAGGTTAAATCGAGTTCGAGACCTACAAGGAAAAGGAAGAAAACAAGACCAATGCTAGCCACGGTTTCGCGCACCGGCAAACTCATCCGATGTAAATGGTCTTCGTTTCGACCAAGAGCTGACGGTCCAAGAAGAATTCCGCCCCTGAAATCATAGAATTTCATTAATGATGATCATCATCGTCATCAAATATTTCAATACAAATAGACGTATATACGTAAGTGAGTTGATCAAAGAGATGGAATTGAAGAGCTCATCAGATATGTACAACTGTTTCAGCAATGACTTTGGGTTGGCGAAGGGGTTTGAGCAGGAAAGCAAGGAAGCGGCTCAGAATAAGGATTGCAGTGGTTTGAACTATTAAAAATGGGAAGGCAAAACTGATAGGATTATTACCTTGCCAAGCTCCATTTGATGAGGTTTTAATGGAGGTAATGTTAAAGGGCATTCCTTCTCCTTTTTTTTTCTTTTCTGATAAACTTCTGCTAAATTGGGTCTATTTTGTTCATCGAAGGGTTAGCCTTGAATTTCCTAATCACATTGAAAGTTAGTAAAATTATAAGAGTCAGAGAGTTTATCTTGTATTTTACATAAAAAATTTAGTAAAAGTAAAAAAAAAAAGAAAATTTATAAATAAAATACTTTAATTTTAATTTAATAATTTTATATAATTAGATACTAAAAAAATAATTGAGTAAATTATTAAAAAAATATAATTATATTTTGAATTAAGTTTTATGTAAAAAGTTTTTGATAATTTTTTTCGTTTTAAAATTCGTATAATTATAAATATTTTATTTGTTAATATATTTGATTTAAAATAATTTATTTTAAGTTAAAACGAAATAAATATATTTATATATTTATATATTTATTTTTATTTTATATTTTATTATTTGTATATGTCAGTATTGTGCGTGCGTGTTTCTGGACACAAACGAAGTAGTAATGGGACGATCCACTGGAATAATCAATGGAACATGAACAGTCGACCAGGAATTTATAACTTTCAGGGTGCAGTGTTCTTGCTTGTCGCTAGCTTGTAAAACTAATATGGAGTGTATGTGTCACGTACTTTGGAAGCCAAAAAAAAGCAAATTGAGTTAGTGCTCGTTTGGATTAAATTTAAATATTAATTTTAATAAAAATTATTTAATATAAAATTTTTATTAAAAATTTTTTTAATCACAACAAAATAAGTTTTTTTTAATTATAATTACAATAATAATTATTATTACTTTTAATTTTAAAATAATTAATTTTATCATCCGTACAAATAAAACCTTATAACATTTTCCTTTGAGCCAGGTTGCTATGAATTGGACCTCATTCCCACATTTGTAGAATTTAAGGCCGAAATGGGAATTGCCAGCCAGTTCATGGACAGGTTTGGTTATTCCAATGGATGATGGCCACATCCGAAATTGTACGAGAATAACGGAGGCCCACTTATATCGTGACCCAAAAAAAGCCCACTCGAAGATAGCCGAAAATACAAAATGTCGTTGCACGGACGGAACCGGAGACCTTTAGTGTGTGAGAGTGACTAGATTACCAACTACACCACGACACATTATTGTTCAGCTGCCTAAGTTAAAAATGACTTTGACAGCGATTGCATGGTTCATAAGGTCAGCAATTTCAGATATTTAAGCCAATTGCTTCAAAAGTAGATTGGCTTTTCGTTAAGCTAATAGATAAGTGTCAAGCATTAAGCTCGAATCAGTAAGATGTTTGTTCCATAGTCCTTAGCCTGGTATGCCCGTGATCTGCATCACAAGGAGGTATTAGTTGTGATAAGTCACCATTCGTTGAAGCCGTTGTCTTTGTAGCCGTTTCGATTCCACTGCTTTTTCGATGAGATATGATTAAGTTCATTGTATTTTTAATTAAATTTAAATATTAATTTAAATAAAATTTAATTAATATAAATTTTTTTCGATCGTAATTATAATAATATTTTTAAAATCTTAATTATAATAAAATTTATTTTCATTTTCAATATCGTCACACTTAATTTTATCTCTATCCAAATAAAATTTTTATCAAAATATTCATCGTGGTTAAATTGATTTATCTCCACCATGCATTTTGACATGTAGTAGTAAATTCACATGTAAATTATATAATAATACTTATAAATTATTTAAATTTAATTTTATTATTATTAAATCGAATTTAAATAATTAAATTTATCGATTGAATTAAATTTAAATATTTTTATATTTTATTTAAATAAATTTCGAGATTAATCATAATTTTATATTTTAATATATTTTTATAATTTTAATTAATAAAATATATCAAATTTAAATTTAAACTCAAATATAAATAATTAATTTTTTTATAAAATATAAAAATTAAATATATTTTTATATATTATTCGAATAAATTTAAATAATTTAATTTTTATTATAAATTAAACTTAAATTCGATAAAATTCGAATAAACTCAATCATTTTTTGAATTTCAAATTTAAACTCAAACTTAGACGAGAACGTGATTGATTAGACTCTGCCGACAACGAGGTCGTCAGTCATTCTTTGAATTTCAAATTTGAACTCAAAATTAACTAGAACGTGATTGATTAGACTCTGCCGACAACGAGGTCATCAAAAGAAGTATTGTGTAGACAAGATCGCAATGGCCAAAAGTAAGAGGTGATTTGTCTTGTCTAGGCATTGAACCATCAGCTGTGATGCCTTGTTGCTATAGCCCTCTGAATTTACGGCTGTGAGAAGTGTTAACCAATCTTTTTGAATCAAAACCACCGAATTGTAAAGCAAGACCAGGTCCATTATGTCGGCTCGAAACCCGATTGACCCATTAACTATTCCTAAAAGAAAAAATCAATAAAAACGTACCGACTGGGTTTAGAGTTCATTTCTTCAAAGGTCTTAATTGCTCTTCATGAATGCCGGTTTTCTTGATCGATTATCCAAAGCCAGAATCCGACGGCACAACAGCAATAAAAACCAAAACAACAAACGAGTAATCTAATTGAGAAGGAACCCTAGAAAGTTAAATGTGCAAATCGAATATTTGAAAGCTAATATTAAGAACTCTATTGGATTTTGCTATGAAACTCAGAAACAACTTTCATTGCAGATTGAAATCATGACACATTCTAACAAAGGAAGCTAAGAAAACAAAACCTAAACCATCAAACTACACAACAAACTGTTGTGAAAAAGATTTACAAACTCAACCAATCGACCCCTCAAATCGACTTAACCACCGAAACCGTAAAGAGTCCTACCCTGCCTCTTGAGAGCGTAGACAACATCCATGGCGGTAACAGTCTTGCGCCTGGCGTGTTCCGTATAGGTAACGGCGTCACGGATCACATTTTCCAGAAAGATCTTGAGGACACCACGTGTTTCCTCGTAGATCAAGCCACTGATTCTCTTCACGCCACCTCTACGAGCCAACCTTCGAATCGCCGGCTTAGTGATGCCCTGAATGTTATCCCGGAGCACCTTCCTATGCCTCTTGGCTCCTCCCTTTCCCAATCCCTTGCCTCCCTTTCCACGGCCCGACATTTTTAGTTACTTGAGCGAAAATTTGAACGCGAAGTCCGAAACGGATTCTTTTCTTTCTCTCTCGAGCTTTGGCTGTTGGTAAGCGGTGCGACGTGGATGGGATTTAAATAGGCAGGTGCTTGGAGTGTTTTTCGGGGTTACCAATGGGAGAGGAGAATATTTACCGTTGGATGGAAGATTTTCGACGGTATGAATTAGCGATCCGTGGCTTTTGATGTTATTGGTTGGATATGGAAATTGAAGCGGATGCAAGGGGAAGGTCGCCGTTAGATTAAGATATTATCCAACGGTCAATACAGAGATCCGTGTCAGGTGTATTTGTGTAGTTCTGTACTGTCGATTAAGTTCTCATCTACGGCTCTTGATTTCCCTAGAGACTTGATTGGTGAACTGGGGTGTGCTCGGATCTCTTACGTGGATTGTTTCCATAATATCCAAATTCCCGCCCAGATTTTTCATTTTTTTGCTTTTTCTAACCATGCTTTTTTATATTTTGTAATTAATATATACTTTTTAAAGTATACAAAAATAAATAAATTTCGAAATATTCATTCAATCAATGCAATTAATTTTGAATCAAATTATTCAAAATTAAATTATTTTATTTTATTTTTATTAATCAAATTAAATTTTTTAATTTTAAAAATTCAATAACGAAAATTAATTCAATTGATTTGATTAATTTCTTCTATTAAATAAATAATTAAATATATTTTTTTAATTTGGATTGTCGTGTCACAGTTCACAGCCAATTTAGTTCAGCTTTGCAATTTTAACAGTTTATGAGAAAATATATACTTTACTATGCCTAAATTTATGAAAAGATTCAATTTGCTTAAGTTGGATAAAACAAGACATCTGTACGCTGTAGTGAAGGGACCAAACAAGAATTTTGTTCCAATGCTTCGTATTAAACTCAGGGGGGGTGGTTCATATACAATCACTGGTCGAATTGGAGAGACAGCATAAGAACAAGATAAAAATTTAACAGTTAGATACATGTAATAGCTAGGTGAGAAAACATCATAGAAGAAACAAGAGATATCTAGCCGGTTTGCTTGATGATCCCATTTCTGAAACCAGAGAATATGACACGGTGGCTACCATAGAACAGCTTAACAAGAAATGAGAGATATGCAGAGCTTTTTCTGAATGCTCCAGCAGATAACCATGGCAGATTGCCTACCTTCTTAAGCTTTGTACTCCGACTGTAAAGGACAAATCTCTTTATGAAACTCATGACTTACGCTTTCGCCTTTTCTGAGGCTGCGATCTACTCCCTAATGACAAAGTAGAAACCAGAACGATCAGCAGCATGCATATTCATTCAAATAACTTTGTATATCTACTTGAATGTACCAAATAAGATGCAATATACTGTAAGTGTACTGCTATGAATGACAAGAAACACGTATTCTTCATTGAAAAACCATTTTCTGAGCTAAATGTTAGAGAAAGCTCAGCACTGCTAACTGCAAATCGAAGGATGGAACATGTAGGACAAAATGAACGTATGACCTGCATTGATCAATGCTGTCGTTTCCGAATGGTAGGTAATAGGGATTGGATATAGGCAACCAAACTTGAAAAAACTTGCAAAGATAAGTTATTTTCTTCCAGAAGCCAACGGAAATTAATCATGTTTTAAAAGAGACAAACCTGATGGTTTCACGGCATTCACCTCTTCCTTAATTCCTGTGATTGTACGATTCTAATTGATTTGAGGTAGAGACACAAAAGTTAGTCTTACTTGAAATATAAGCAAAGAGAAAGACTGGTGTGCAAAGGAGAGAGCAATTTTTCAAACTGGGTGTGGGGAACTAAAATTCTAGACGGGGAAAGCAACATGTAAGCCAAAACGAAACAACAAACCTGATCATAAACTGGAATTTGGTTGCGCCAAAATTCCAATGGAGGTAAAAGGACTCTGCCTGCAACATATAGAAATAAGTTAAACAGTTGATTGAGCACATATCTAACGAAAACGATAATTAATTTATGCAAGGATATTCAAACCCCCTATAATAATTTCAGTTACATTTTCCCCATCAGAGGAACCTTACACTTTAAGAATAATGTATCCGGTAAATTATATTAAAAAATAATAATTCCACCGAGAAGCAGAAAGGAAAATTTGTTACAGGTGTCATTTGCTTAGCTCTTAAATTTGATTAAAATAGATTTGATCAATTGCATTTTAAAAATGAAGCAAAATTCACTGAAAATCGATTCTTTAGCTGAAAAGTATTTTAGTTGAGAAGTGATAACACATAAATCTAAATTCGAAGGGATATTTTACTACCAAATACAAAGGAACAGCACCATTACTTAGCTATGCAGAAAGATAACTTGTACACAAAAATAAAGGGTGGTAGAAAAGCAACACAAGACTGCTTTGGACCAATGGAGAAGATAGTTTCTTAAAAAAAGATTGTAAACTCACCTGCTCTTGAATATTTGAGATTCAGGGACTTGGGAGAGATAACAGATTGCTTCTGTTTTCTTTCCGGGGATACAGAGCTTGCCTAAGTAGAAACATAAACAGTAAAAGATTCAAGGATGGAAAAAGACTTAAGTAGAAATAGTACTGCAGACACTCATACACGCATAAACTAGAGAAAATATACGTAAATAACAACAGAATAACAAAGTAAAATTGGGGAAAAAATCATTTATCCAGAGAGCAAATTTCACACCAACACGTAATATCAAGCAAGCAGTATGTCTCAGACTGTTTTTTATAAGTCATTAACTGATTTTCATATGCCATATCCAATTAAAAGAGTGAAACAA
Organism: Durio zibethinus; assembly: GCF_047325235.1. Lineage (NCBI taxonomy): Eukaryota > Viridiplantae > Streptophyta > Magnoliopsida > Malvales > Malvaceae > Durio > Durio zibethinus. Next base: position 25,610,010 of record NC_143173.1, read on the forward strand.
TTACATCTTAAGTACAGCCAGGCAAGTATGAAATATGAAATTACTGTCTGTAAGTCAAAGGGAACATTTAAATTAGAACTAGAGCAGAAGAAGGCTACAACTTTTTCAAAATCAAGTTTTCTCTGAGTCTCCTTCCTGGGTGAGCCTCTTTGTGTGCTGCGTGGTATGCTGCTATTCAGTTGTTTTTCATCTTGAACCTTCCTTGTCGAAGCTCTGTCCTTTTGCATTGTAGAACAACCAACCTCAACATTCTTTTTCTGACTGCTGTTTGTAATCTGAACCCGACCTTTGGTTGTTCTATTTCCAGAAGTATATGGGTTGACATTTACTATTTTGGTTTCTATGTTTGCCGGAGCATGAGTTATTCTCTTCTCAATAGATCTTGGCATGTTAGCTGCATGGTTGTGTGTGTTGGAGGCATTCAAAACACGAACATCAGCAGTAGCCAGCTCCGAATAATCCATCTCAACTCCAATGTCAAGGTTTGATCTCTCTTCAACCATACTGGACAAGTTAGCAGCTTGGTTGAGCACATCCGAACCCCTTGATGCATTCTCAACACAGCTCATTTGAACACGCTTATCTTGACTAAAAACCTCCTTATGCTTACTTGGAGTCGAAATTAAGCTAGGATCTATCATGTCAACAGACAGAATACAAAGAGACATATGCAAATGTTAATGAAATTCTGTTGAAAATGTTGGGTAAGCAAAAAGGAAGTCATATGATGTAACCAGATAAAAAATGCATGTATGAAAACCTGGATCGCTCGCTGACTCGCTAGAGTTGGGGACAACTTCTAATTCAATGTCAGAGGTTAAATTTTCCCCCAAACACTTCTTAGCATATTCTTCCCAGTAAGGAGGAAAGCCAAAGTAGAAGTGAGTAAAGACCTGTGAAATTACTGTGAAATTAATCTTGTGGCAATAGCAATTACTAGCAAATAACATCATTTTCTTTCATCAAAGACTATGAAAAATAACATTAAAGATTCCAAATTCTCTCAATTTTATTGAAACAGAGAAAGAAAAGAAAATCCTTGATACCTCAGAAGAAAACCCATTTTCATGGGTACGTTGTCTGTTAATGAAACCTTTGATACAGACACAAATTCTATCAGCTGTCTCAAGAGTAAAAACATCGTATCGTTTTACAATCGGTGCAGAGGTAAACAACCGAACCGCTTTAAACCTGTTTCACCCAAATTCAAAGATAAAACAAAAATAAATTCAGAAAAAAAAAAAGAAAACCCCGAAGCACAAAGGGAAGCTTGCTTACTCTCTTGATGTGGACCCTGCAATAGCTAATCTCTTCCCTTCAAAATCTTTGTCGGCTTTAACCAACCACCAATCGTGCAAACAAACCTAAAAAAAAAAAAAGGCATGCCATTGAGATAGAGTTTTGGTTTCAGGGAACCAAAAAAAGATAAAAGTTTACTGTTTTTTGAAAGTATGATGAATGGCCGTCATTGTTGTCGTTTTGGGTGCATTTGTTGTCTTTTCTGCTGCGAGTTTTGGGAGCCATGGGCACTAGAGCCAGGGGCCAATATGAATTTAAAAAAAAAAAAAAAAAAGGACTAACGCTTATCTGATTGAAGACTGAAGTAATTATAAACTTCTGGTTTTGGAGATTCCCGCCTAGTTTCCGACTTTTACTGCGCTGTAAGAAGGGAATCGCCATTACCCATTGTCTATTGAACGATGCCGTTTTGTTCTTGCAGCCAATTTCCCCTTTAATACCTTTCGAGTGTTTTATGATTTTTTCAAATTATTTCTCTTTTGGACATCGAAGCACCAATCCTTTTGATCGGGGCCTTTTAGGGAGGAGGAAATGGCTATAATTGGAATTTTGGGGCCTTTTTTTTTTCAACAAATTCGACATTATTTGACCAGTCCACACTGCCACTGCCTTTGCTTCTGCCGCATCTCGTGTTGCTGAACAAGCACCTCCGACAAGCAAAGTAAAAATGAACGGAAAATAAGCCAATGAACCGTTAAAATTGTCAACAAAAGTCATTTAACATTTTAGATTTTTGAATTAATATGACATATTTAACCTTACGTTAATTCAGTTACGTCATCATTCTATTCCCTAAACTCTTCAACTAATACTATAATTTTATTCTCATTCTACTTGTATTTTTTTTTTTTTTCATTCTGACTTTTCTTATATCGATTTCTGGCGTTGTAATACAAACACAAAAAACACTCTTTCCCTTTACTTTTAATCGATCTCTTCTTTTTTTGTGATTTCAAGATTTGGACCCTCACATCAGAGCAGGCACCAACAATCACCAAACTAACTTCAGCCATTGCCATTGCCAAATGAATTGTCTTGGACAATCAACGCATGACACTACACAACTCATTTGTTTAAAGGAAACATGATCGAGCACAGCTAAGTCACTCCTTTCGTTTCAAGACTAGCAAGTAACTCAAACCGGCAGTGGTGCATAAACTGATATTTGGCTTGAATTATACAAACTACACACATTAGTACAACTGTGTATAAATTTTCATGTTGCTTGTTGATTCAAATAAGCCATTAAATAGTAGAAAGTTAGCTATTTAGAGAACACCAAATTAATGGGACAATAGCACAACAAAGGCCTTAAGTATATGTCAGGAGGAAATTGCCCCTGAATAGAACTACTTTCTTCTGCCCGCTGAAGATGGAGCCTTAATGTGTAGTTGTTCATCTGCATCAAAAAATAAAAAGCTTACAGCTAAAACCATGGGCAGAGAAGGTTCGAAATATAGAGAGGAACAAGACTTTGATAAGAATTGAGCTAATGGTGACTTGTGTAGCAAAACGGCGGGATGAATCGAACATCATAACAAATACCATAAAATTGTCACTCTAGCAGTCTAGCCAAATCTACAAAAACCACAAAAAAGATATGGACCATGTATGGGCAGAAACAGTTGCTAAATTGAGAATGTAAAAATGTGAATACCTCTAAAGTTCGAATTTGTTCTAGGTACCGGCCGAGCATGAGCTGCAAGTGTTATGCTTCTCTCTCCTTTCCCTCTTGCTCTAAGTTGCGTTCATGCTGACTCGCAACAGCTCTCCTCAAAATTTGATTGTTATCCAACAAGCTCTGCAAATTTTCCTTCAAGGAAGTATACTCAATCTGCTTCATGATCATGCTCCACAGAAACCGATCGGCATGTGAATCATGGAAGTGAGGCTACAAAAAAGTTGGTGCTCATCTTGGAAGAAAGCTCGATGAAAACTTAAAAGTTTTAGATTACCTCTTCAGCAGCCCTTTTATTATTAGTTATACTTCCCTCAAAGGCTTCTAAAATCCTAGCAGCACGCCCCCTTACATCATCAATATTTTTTGCACTCATCATCTCCTGCACAAACAAATCTACCCACTTGGGACTATCAATCGCAGTTCCATTACCAAACTTCTGTTTGATATTATTTACATCTTCAATGTTGTGCTCTGAGATTTGACTACCTAGTTTATAAAGAAAGCACCAAATCCACCATAAGTTCGAAGGAAACACGACATACAAACTCGATGTAAAGTAATTAATAAACCGAAACCAACAAAACAAGAACAAAGAACTCACATGTAGAAGTACCCTCCATAGGAAGATCAGAACAATTTCCAATTCTCTCAGAATCAAAGCTATGTGGTTTATTTCTTTCTTCAAGATCGGAGGAAAGTGCAGTCCAACTCTCCCTAGGATCTTCAATCTTATTGTTGTGATTTCTGAGACTGAATGTCATTAACTAAACAAAGAATCATAAAACAAGATTAGCACATGATTAAGGTTTTAAGTAAAGGAGATATCATGCCAAGCGCCAACAAAGCAAACTCCTTGTAAGAAACAAAATCCAAGTTCAAGCATTAACAATGAGTTTAAAGCCATTTCTACCGAATAATCAAAATTCCATAAGTATATGAAAACAAAGCCAAACAAAACATAGTATATCAGACAAGTACTAACAGTAGCATTGAGTTTTTAGTACAATAAGAAAAAGATTAGAAAAAAGAATAAAAGAAACGAAAAAGAAAAACACTTAAACAGATATGAACCTCAGGATCCAAAGCAGGGAACATCTGAAACAGAGTTGAAACCGGGTCCTCGGGTCTAGACCCAGCATCCGACGATTGGTTCAGAGATTCGAACGTACCAGGAGACAGAGGGAGTTGAGTTGAGTTGAGTTGCTTTGGGTTTGATCCAGTGTATCTCGGAGTACCGGTGTTGAATCTGATGATGATGTTAGGTATGCTGATGGACGGTCCTGATGTCTTGTCGGAAATTCTTTTTGATGCAAGGAAAAGAGAATGTGACGTAGGAAAGGGAAATGGCTTTGGTGTAAACGGCAGGAGCATATCATTATCCCCGGCAGCGATCAGTAGAGTTAAAAAAAAGCTTCAAAAAAATTAAAATTCTAGTGGAAATATTCCATTTGATTTGAATTAAATTTTTTATTTAATATAAATTGAATTTAGATATAAAATATGTATATTAATTTTATATTAAATTTTAAATAAAAATGTAAATAATTTAAAATTTTTGAATCAAATTATATATTTTTAAAATTTTTATAAAATAAGCATAATTATTTTATATATAAATTTATCTAAATATATTAAAATTTTTATTAAAATAATATATAAAATTTTAAAATTTAATAAATTAAACCGAACCAATAATATTCGGATTGATTTGAAGAAAAAATCAATTTCAAATTCATATTAATTTTTAAAATTTTTTAAAATTATATATTATGAAAAAAATTAAATCAAATTTAATTTAATTTAAACCATTATTACCCTTAGTGATTGAGCCACTATTATTTTATACGGTTCAAACTTTTAAATTAAAATATTATCATATTATATATGTTATTTATATCAATTTATTAAATATTTTGTTAAAGATAGAGAGGTTCATGATAAAACTTCGAACACAATATTAATATCTCATTTCGTTTTTTATGTTCGCCTTTGAAAATACCGAATAGTATATAGTGATCAATGGTTAAATTTTATTAAGTAGAAATAAATTAATTAGAAAACACGAGTCATTCTATATTATAAATAAGATTAATAATGATTCCATTTAATACGATTTTGAATAAAATTTTTCAGTTAATGAATAATATTTTGATTTTTTAACTTGAACCAAATAAATATAAAATTTGAATCAATTCAAATTAAATTTCATTTATTTAAATTACTTTAAATTATCATCTTTTAAAATTTGAAAATTTTAATTTTTTAACATTATTTTTACTTCACATTTTCACATTAAAAATAAAAAATCAAATCAAATAAATCTTTGTATAATAAAACTCAAATCAAAATCGAATCAAAACATTATAATTTGAATTGATTTTTTTGAATTTTGTTATCTACCTAACTGTGTCCATATTTGTAGAGCAATTGAGCATGAGAAACATATAGTTTTGACATGCGAAGAGATCTTGTCTTTCAAATTAAAACCAAAAAATAAATGGTCAAAATGAACTTAGCCTGAAAGAAAAGTTTAAGATACCTTATCCAACAAGAGAAAAAAAATTAAAATAATTGGTTTTAATGATATTTTAGCTTAATGGTAATAATAGTAGATATAATAATTCGTGTATTTGTATCATATAAAATATTAAAATTTATATATTCGTATCATATTTTATATAAAAATTATGTGTTATAATTTGTATCAATACAAAAATATAAAATATAATTTTTTATTTCGTTAAATTCATAAATAATTATTATTATAATTTTAAGTTATATCACTTTTATGTCTTAGTATTGTATCATATCGTATTTTAAATTATCAAATATAGCAAAAATGAAAGCTTAGAATTTTGAGTTTTTAAATTGAAATTTAATTACGTGTAAAAATAATTATTTAATTATATTATAATTTATTAATTGATTATTTGATAATTATAACTTTATTATTATTGTAACAATTTAAAAAATACAATAAATAGTTTGCGAAGTAAAGATAGGAAAAGAAGTAACTAAAACATTGACAATTGAGCTTTTAAAATGGATTGAATCTCAAGCTATAAATGAGATGTGGAAGCATGTAATCACTACTCAAAACTCTATACAATTTGGATCATATACCTTTAACCATGATAATCTTCTTAATTTTTTGTTACTTACCTAGTTTAATTTGTATCATTTATTTTTCACTCCATCACCATATTTCATAAGGCATATTTGAGGATTTAGAATATGCATAAAAACACAATTTTCACTATTTTATCCATCACGTAATAAGAATCAATCATCGCATATTATTTTTTATAAAGATGATCATAAATTAAAAATAAAAAATGAAATTTAAATATGTTGGATGTTATTTTTTAATTAATTAAATTAAGTTTTTAATTTAATGCATAATACTGATATATGCATAGAAAATTAACAAAATATTTGCTTATTTTTTGGTATATGGGAATATATTGAATCAAAATTATAAAACAAAGAGAGATTTAATCTTATCCCCTATTTGAATATTGACATATGGATAAGGAAGACAATTTGACTTGTATCCGAAGAATTTTGATCTGATTCGATTTTTAAATTCAAATTTTTTTTAAAATTGAATATCGGATCGGGTGATAGAAAAAAAAAATCGAAGTTAGGTCAGGATTGAATTTTAAGTAAATTCGACCTGATATATATATAAATAAATAAATAATATATATAATAATATTTTATTAATTTTAGATTGAATTGGGTCAGATCAGATATAATTTTATATAATATCAGATCGGATCAATTTTGGATATAAAAAATTAAAAAAATAAATCAGATATTATATGTATATATTTGAGTTAGGTCTAGTCGAGTAAGAATTTATTTATCTTTGCATATAGAACTATTTAGATCTAAGAATATGAAATGATAAAAACTCCTTACAAAACCTGTGGCTGTAGTTTAGTGGTAAGAATTCCACGTTGTGGCCGTGGAGACCTGGGCTCGAATCCCAGCAGCCACAACAAAATGCTTTTTCCTTTGTTTTTCCATATTCAATTTTAATTATTACTACAGAACAACTTTCCAAACGACCTCGTTTAGGAACGAACTTTCGAACAGTCTTGGTCAAACGCTGTGACTAGTTTTTCTGGCTCCTGAGATCTGAGTACTTCTGACCAATTCGGAATTCTTCGGGATCGTCTTCTTCATTAGTATCATTACGCACAAGCTGTCATCGTAAGAGTTTTAAATTTTAGCATTAAATGTCTTTTTTTCAGCTATTTTCTCAGAATTACAATACGATTTCCATTTCCCAATTTTAGATCTTTTCAATTTTTTAGTTACGTTTGGATTTTCGGTTCCACAATCCTGTAATTCAAGAAAGATTCAATCCTTTTTCCCCCAATTGTCTATGTCTGATCCATAATCGCTTCTTAACAGATTTTAGTTCGTTGTTTACTTTTTGAGTTTCTTATTTCAAGCTTTGATCTGAATAATGAATGCGATGGCCTCACTATATTATGACAATGTGTTGAATTCGATTGTGTAGGAGTTAAAGAACTCACCATTTGGATTTTAAACCAATCATTGATAGTAATTTCTTGTTCGATTAGTTTTGTTGATTGAAAAAATGAGGGCTTGATGTTCTGATAGACTGTCTGCTGTGTTCTGATATGTCTGTATGGCTGCTTTTTAAATGAAATCAACATTAGGTTAAGGAATACGAATACAGAGAAGAGTACAGTGTTAATTAGAGTTCACATTGCCTCAAATGGCATTCATGGACTTCAATTTGGGAGCATGATATGGCCTTTGAAATAAGAAGAAAATTATGTTTTGAAACTGATTTTTTCTGTTATTTTTGCTTGTAATGTTTCAGATGATTGACGATCAGGACCTTGGCTTCTTTGCGTCTTTCCTTGGAATCTTCATTTTCGTTCTGGTTGTAGCGTATCATTACGTGATGGCTGACCCAAAATATGAAGGCAATTGAGGGTTGTTTTGAACAAAATTTTTTAAAGTGTCTCCAATGGACATTTAGATGATTGTTTTTGTGGACTGATTTGTTTCAGAAATGGAAACCTTCGACAAATTATTGCTATAAATGTCATCTTATTGTTTATGTTTTGCTTGAGGTTTTTTTATATATGTTTATATTGTTTTTGCTTTACATGGACAAGTTCTCTATTGCTTTAGCAGCAATTGATGGACACTGAGTTCCCCAAGCAACTTCTTTAAAGATATAGTTCAGCTTCAGCACTTGAGGCAGCATTCTGCTGGACATAGCTAATGTCTTGGAGCTGAAAGTGGGAGGTGGCATTGTAAAGGAGGGTGGTCGATCGTGTGGTCCATGCTGTTTCAAGTACAGTCTTAGATTCCTGAAGAATTCTGTAAATTGCACTGAATCCTCCTGTACTCACATAGATTTGGAGAAGCCTAGTTCACATATTCAATTTTGTTGGCTCTTTATCTACTTCCAGAGGAAAAAGAAGAACGAATTGGTTCTGCATTATTGATATAGCAATTGAGATCAGGTATTCTTTGTGTACATGAGGTTGTGGGTAGCTAGTTGGCTGCAAAGCCTCTCCCTTTGTGTAGCTAGCAAGTGTTGGACTAGTGTTGCGGGCTATATATTTTTCATGTGGCATTGAGCTTAGATAGCAGTTCATGGAAATTTACATGCCTTGCTGGATTCTCCCATTTCAGTAGGTTTGCTATTTCTCTACTTATTTCTATGGCTTCTATCTTTAAATTATGAATGCTGAACCCTAGGCTGCTTTGGCAGAGAACCATTTGGCTCTTAAGCTTCTCTTCAACTTAATTACCCTCGGTTTTATTGGCAACTCTCATCGTATGTTGAAGAAAAGACTTTCTAGTCTCCGCAATGTTGTTTTCTTTAGGCGCCAAACATTGTAGAAACTTCTGCATTTGGTGATTTTTCCAACTCGTGGTCATGGGATATGTTTTTCATTTGCAGCTCTTTTTCAAGCTCTGCTAGGGACTTGATCAGTAACACCTCATCCAGGCATTTCAGAAAAGAGCCAGTTTTGTCTGTTCGAGATCATTGTTTATCTGTTCCAGGATCTCCTCCCAAGTAATTCCCAGCCTTTGGGATGCTTGTGAGAGATTCAATTTGATGGAACGTCAGGGGTAATAAATCTGCCATTTTGTAAATAGAGCTTAGAAGCTTATTGTAGCAACCACAATGAAAGGCAGGAACCATAAATTAGGCACTAACTCAGCCTCTGCAATGAAATTATCCAATTCACCGACATGAATCTATTACTTGAAAGCAATCTTGAAGCGCTTCTAAGGTCCCTGAAAGTTCTAATTTTGCTAGGATGGGTGGCAGATCTTGTTGGATGCTAGAGAATCTCCACTGTGATGAAACATATTAACCCAATTGTACCCTCTGTGGTTCTAGTAATTGCAAATTCGCTTGGAGTGCCATAATTTTTCCTTCCCAAGATCAGTAATGCCACCTATAACTGCTGCAATCCCATCGCCACCGGTTTTGGCCAGACATGCGACCATGCCTAATGAAAATGATTCAAGGAAGTACAGTAAGAACCTTAAATCCGTAAGCATTTGAAAAATAAAGCAACATAGTATTCTATTTCATATACTGATGCCCCCCAGTACTCAGGCATTAGCCATTGTGAATGTTGCTTGTGGCCCTGTTACAAAAAGTTATTGTAACGGTTAGACCTAGAGAAGGTGAGCACTTGATTGCAAAAACCAAAATTTCAGTGCCTAGCTGCTGGCTGAAACTCAGCAGATTGCATCAGATTTGTTCCACTCTACTTTTTTCCTTGCTTCTTTGGCTGATTTGATTCTTCCATTCTTTACGATGCACTCAGGACCATCTTGAAGGAGTTATATCCAGTACAAGAAGAAGGGTGACAGATCTTCATGGATTGTTGAAATGGCTTCATGGATTCTCACGTCGTCTCTGGAGCTGTTTCTGCATCAGAAGGCATGGAATATGTGGCTTGTTCGACTTGTTTTTCTCTTGCGTGTTGCACAAAAGTAAAAGCAGGCTAAAAATCCAAGTCTTTGTCTTTGATTTTATGTTTTCTTTTTCTCCACGGAATCTTCCTGGACGGTGACGGTCCAATGGGAACAACCGTAACCAAATGCCCCATTCCTTCATGCATTCTTTTCAGCCACTGAGCGTTCGATCTGAACGGACGGTCTAGATCCCATAAAATACTGTACATAATTACTTTAATGACGTGGCAGGATTTTACTGGATAATTTCATGATCGGACGGCTCATAGAGTCCACGGATTGGAACATTCTCGAAACCAAACTTCAAAAACCTCTTTATAAGCCAACTCATTTCCGCTTGTTCGGCCACTTGAAACCCTAGCTGTTTCTCCTGTTAACTCGTTTTTCTTTTTATTCTTTGTTCTCTCTATATTTTTTTTCGTCGACACAACAAAAGAAAAGTTATGGCTGGTAAAGGAGAAGGTCCAGCGATCGGAATCGATCTCGGAACCACTTATTCTTGCGTTGGCGTTTGGCAACATGATCGTGTTGAGATCATCGCCAACGATCAAGGTAACAGAACGACGCCGTCTTATGTGGGCTTTACCGACACCGAGCGTTTGATCGGCGATGCAGCAAAGAACCAGGTCGCCATGAACCCCGTGAACACCGTCTTCGGTAAGCTTTGACTCTGTTTTCTTTTCTTATCAAGACTTTAGTTTCGTTTCGTTTCGTTTGCATTGTTTAGACCTTGTATTCTGATTCGATCTGGATTTATTTAGCTTAGATCTATGTTAAGGTTAGTTGTTTGTTAAGTAATAAGATACAGATCTGAACTTTACTAGCTAAGATTGCTAAGATTTACTAAGAACTGCTGTAACTTGAGGTTAGATTCTACTCCAGATCTGAAAATCTGTCTTTTTGAATCTATTTAATACTGTTGACTATTGTTTAATGGGACTTTGACTTTTTATTAGATCTGTTGTTATGTAGTTTTCATTTTAATCATAGTTTTGTTTGACCTTTGTCTGTCATTCTTAAACATAGAATTATAACGTAGATTATTGTAATTGTTACTGTTATCTATTTTAAAGCTCGTTTTGGGTGAACTAATGTGTTTTTATCTTTAAAGATGCAAAGAGGTTGATTGGACGTAGATTCAGTGATGCATCTGTTCAGAGTGATACTAAATTGTGGCCATTCAAGGTCATCGCTGGACCTGGTGACAAACCCATGATCATTGTTAATTACAAGGGTGAGGAGAAGCAATTTGCTGCGGAGGAGATCTCTTCTATGGTACTCATGAAGATGCGTGAAATTGCTGAGGCTTACCTTGGCTCTACTGTTAAGAATGCCGTGGTTACTGTCCCTGCATACTTCAATGACTCTCAGCGTCAGGCAACAAAGGATGCTGGTGTCATTGCTGGTCTTAATGTCATGCGTATTATTAATGAACCCACGGCTGCAGCCATTGCTTATGGTCTTGACAAGAAGGCTACCAGTGTTGGCGAAAAGAATGTCTTGATCTTTGATCTTGGTGGTGGTACTTTTGATGTCTCTCTTCTTACCATTGAAGAGGGTATCTTTGAGGTGAAGGCCACTGCTGGAGACACTCACCTTGGAGGTGAAGATTTTGATAACAGAATGGTGAACCACTTTGTGCAGGAGTTCAAGAGAAAGAACAAGAAGGACATTAGTGGTAACCCCAGAGCTCTTAGGAGATTGAGGACAGCTTGTGAGAGGGCAAAGAGAACTCTGTCATCCACTGCCCAAACCACCATTGAGATTGACTCCTTGTACGAGGGTATTGACTTTTACTCAACAATCACCCGTGCCAGATTTGAGGAACTTAACATGGATCTGTTCAGAAAGTGTATGGAACCCGTTGAGAAGTGTTTGAGGGATGCCAAGATGGACAAGAGCACTGTCCATGATGTTGTGCTTGTTGGTGGTTCTACTAGAATTCCGAAGGTTCAGCAGCTTTTGCAGGATTTCTTCAATGGAAAGGAGCTCTGCAAGAGCATCAATCCCGATGAGGCTGTTGCCTACGGTGCTGCAGTCCAAGCTGCTATCTTGAGTGGTGAGGGTAATGAGAAGGTGCAGGATCTCTTGCTCTTGGATGTCACCCCCTTGTCCCTTGGTTTGGAAACTGCCGGTGGTGTCATGACGGTTTTGATTCCAAGAAACACCACAATTCCCACCAAGAAAGAACAGGTCTTCTCTACCTACTCCGACAACCAGCCTGGTGTGTTGATCCAGGTCTATGAAGGTGAGAGAACAAGGACTAGAGATAACAACTTGCTTGGTAAATTCGAGCTCTCTGGTATACCACCAGCTCCTAGGGGTGTTCCACAGATCACAGTGTGCTTTGACATTGATGCTAACGGTATCTTGAACGTGTCTGCTGAGGACAAAACCACTGGGCAAAAGAACAAAATCACCATTACAAATGACAAGGGAAGGCTTTCCAAGGAGGAAATTGAGAAGATGGTTCAGGAGTCAGAGAAATACAAGTCTGAGGATGAAGAGCACAAGAAGAAGGTCGAGTCCAAGAACGCATTGGAAAACTATGCTTACAACATGAGGAACACAGTGAGGGATGAGAAGATTGGTGCCAAACTTCCTCCAGCAGATAAGAAGAAGATCGAAGATGCAATCGAGCAGGCCATCCAATGGCTAGACAGCAACCAACTTGCCGAGGCAGATGAATTTGAAGACAAGATGAAGGAATTGGAGAGTATCTGCAACCCCATCATTGCAAAGATGTACCAGGGCGCTGGTGGTGACATGGGTGGCGGCATGGATGAGGATGTCCCAGCTGGTGGAAGCGGTGCTGGCCCAAAGATTGAGGAAGTGGACTAAGAAATTTAACCTATGTCTTTTATATGCTTCTCAATTATTTCTATCTCTTAGGTGTTGTTTTTTTCCTTTTTTTTTTTCAATGAATCGGATTTAAACGATCATTTTCTGGCTTCCGACCCCTTTGAGTATTTTGTCCAAAGCCAGTTTTAAAAATTTTAAGCATCCTGTTATTCTTGTTTTGGAAACAGGTGCTATTGCCAGGTCGCCTGAACTTCTATAAAGGTTTTTATTGCCCAACTATTTGGTGGTTTTAGTTTTGAAGTTTGTTTTCTTGGGGATCCTTTTTTTTCCACGATAAGGTTAAATATTCTGAAGCAAAATTACATGCAATGACGAGGCGCGATTTCACGGTAACTTGTAAGATCATTGACTTTTGGTAATTTGCGGTTAGATGAAGTTTTGTTGAGATTAATTAGTTGGCTTTATAACAAATATAAAATTGTATCAACAATATATTTCTACGTGATTGATAGTGTATGAGCCTGATCAGCTTCAACTTGATTCATAGGAGTAGGGGACGGTTGTGGTCCCTTTGGTTGCATATATAATTTCTCCATTTTCATTCTCCAATAAGTGGGATAGTTGTGGAAGTGAAACGGGTTGGTGGGAAAGGGACTGCAATGGGTTTGAACTTTAGGTCGGCATGGCTTCTGCCAAGAATTTGACCCAAATGGCCTCGTGGCTGCTCTTAAGTCTTAACATAAAACTAAATTTACTTTTAAAGATGAGAGAGAGTGGTTCCCATTTCAATATTATTATTATTAAAAAAAAAAAAAAGAAAAGGAGGTGAGCCACAACCCACGGTCCTCAACCGTGCTTAACTAAGAAAACCATGAGCTGTTCTCACCACAAAATCTCAATTTAAATTGAAAGATGGGATGGGATTGGCTTTTGGAGTTTGGACTATTACATCTTCTAACTTTCTTATCACCATGTCGGGACGCAAACTTAGTAGAAGTCTTCCTTTCTAAAATTCCAAGCAGACGCCAGCCAAACTTGACCTTGGTTTTAAAACCAACGCTGGGGACCCTCTCACTAAGTTCACCTATACTCCCAGGATACAAAATACAGGATCCACTTCGCTTGACTTTTGGTCCCCACGATCGCTTATTATTACACCTCTTTTCACTTAAATTATCATTTACATTTTTCTTTATTGATAAAAGGATGTAGTTAGGTTTCACCACTTTATTGGCTTTCTTTGGTCCCAACTCTCCACCAAGTGTTCCTTTCCACGTTAGGTAGCATTCCTTGCAGATTCATTGTGTGTTTTGGAATCAGATGACAAAGTCTCGTCAATGTCGTATTCTACTTTGGGTTCCGTGGCTAAAACTTGTTCCTTGAATCAATCAAACAAAAGGGTATAAAGTATCTTTACGTTAATGACTATAATCAAATGCAGGTTTCAAAATCAATTATAGTTACAGTCAAGTGATAACCAGAATCATGGGTTAAAAACCATAGAAATTAGCGAGTAAAAATTGCAAAAGACAAAATGTAAGACGCACATTTTGTTTCATATCATAGATTACACTGTATGGTACAAAGTCAGTAAAACAATGAAGCACCAACCATAGCAACAGACTTTATAATTCTCCATAAAAGCTAATTTATGTCAACATGAGATCATTCCCTACAAGCTTTGGGCGGAGGCAAACACGGATTTCGTGTTCTTCAGGCACCACCCGCAGTTTCGGCACCATAATCTCAAGCACAGAACCTGGCCCATCGTGATATGCTTCTATGTTAGCGTCTTCAGGAATTCGAGTTGACAGTGGGATTTCTCTAACAAACTCCCCAGGAGGGCAATGCTCAGAAGCAGGATCTGTCAGTTTGAAAGTCCTATCATGTCTCTTGATGAAAGGCATGCCAGATGTGCTCACACAGGATATCTTTATGATACCATGCGTGAGAGTATTCCTCCATGAGACTTTGACTCTCTGAAGATCAACGAAAGGCAAGCTGATAATGATCAAGTAACCCGCTTCATCCTCATAGATAGCTTTTGCAGCAGAAACAGGCCCATAGACATTTTTCATTACTCCACTGAGGTCATTTAACCAGTGTGGCTCACTGGGATGAATTTCAATGTCTGGAACTCGGTCAGATGGAGGAATGACAGGCAAATAGCAATCATCATCATTTTCTTTCCTCCTTTTGCTGCTGACAAGTGATAAGTCTATCCCATCACCATAGCCATGCCCAGATGCTTGAGTAGACAAATTGAGACCAGACCCATTAAGCAGCTTCTTATAGTGAGAATTTGATACGCTCTTCATTGGAGGAGGAGGCCTTTCTAGCTCAAAATCAGTGTTTGGAAGGTTTCTCCATGAACTAAAATCACTAGCTTCAGGTGGAATTGTAAAATTTAAATCCCTTCCAGTAAGTTCCATCCACTTTTTCAGTTCTTCCTCATTAAGAGCCATGAGATTTGGTGATGGAACAACCTCGATCCCATGCACGCACTGGGGGTTTGACAGTCCTCTGTAATGCTTCCTTTGCATCCTGTGTGAACGGACAAATCCCTTATCCGCACTAAACGGATACGGACGCTCCCCTTGGCGAGAATGCCCATTCATGTAACTTCTAAGCTGCATCTTACCTAATGCATTCTCGGGTCTGTCCTTGAAAACCCACATGTACATGTTCTCCATGTCGTGCTGAACCATAAAAACATCCAACTTGAGATCTGATTTATCAAAACAAGAAACACCATTGCTATCACGAACAACCTTGGCCTTCGATTTGTCATTTAAAGCAGGTTTAAAGTAAAAACTAAAGAAAAACCAAGCACCCCATATACTATCTACCCGCTTGGCATATTTTCGTCCTGGCTTGGGAACAGTGAGGTAGCTCTCAGTCTCATGAGCTTGTGAACTGAGCCCAACATCCAAAATATCGCACTGGTTACAGTTCCATGGCTGCGGGGGAGGGCTCCGCTCAGCAGAGAGAGGCAAATTGATATCAGGAGGACGAGAAAGAACAGTTTGCCTATTCATTTCCAAATCCAATTCATCATGGGAGGAAGCGCTTGAATCCATTGACAAAACAGTGGAAGGATGATGATTCTCCATTGAGAAGGCAGTAAGGAGAGACTCTCCCATTTCAGCTTATCAATCACCATACGATGTCCCCTCCATCAAAATCCTAGAATTTATCAATCAGAAAACAAATAATAATTCCCAAAACACACATCAATTAAAAAAATTTTATCAATTCAATACCAAACTTATTAATAACAACGACAAAAACGAATATTTGAAAAAAAAATACTAACTTTTTCCCCAAAGAAATGTAAATAATACAATAATGAAAACAAAAACTAAAAAAATCTCTTCAATCTCTACCTAAAGAGAGAGATTGTAAACCAAAGCTGCTAAAGAAAGACAATATCTAAACCTAACTCCAGAATTTCCCGAAATCCTCCAAACACAGGTGGGAGACACTGAATCAAAAACATCAAATCCATAAAAAAAGAAAAACCCAATTCTTATTTTTCCTTTTTATGAAAGAAAAAATAAAAATGATATCTAAGAGTTAAAAAAAAAAAGAAAAGAAAAGATCCAACTTCCAAAAAAAAAAGGAAAATTTTTCTAGAAGAGAAATGAAGGAATCTTAAAAGAGTACCTTTTGGGATAAGCATCGAGGAATCGAGATGAAGAGGGACCTCCATGAACGATTATGATGTTCATCTTCACCAACTCATCATCATGCACAACCTTACCCACCATTTTTTTCCTTTCTCTCTTTCACTCACACTCTTTCTTTCTCTCTCTTTTTCTCAGTCTATTTCTTGTCTTCTCTCTCTTATACGCTTACACTTATTCGTTTTCTTCTTTCTTTTTCATCCTTTGTTCTTCCATCAAACAAGAAACAGAGCATAGAAGAGAAAACAGGGCAAGGAGGAAACAGGGAAACAACAGAAGAACCAAAAAGCAAGAGGAAGTGGAAGAGAAAATCGACACAGAAACGTAAGACACCGTCTCATTATAGAGAGGTTATGTTAGTAAGAGACTACACTAGATAGCACCGACTTAACTTGCCGTTACCTGACGGTAACGGTGCACTTATTATCGCACCATATTTTAGAGGTCAATACTCCACAGTGAACAGTTTTATGCAACCAAATTTTACTAATCTTTTCATTTTTTTTTTCCACTTTTAATTTGAACAAGTAGCTATAGCTAATAAATTAATGAAAAATCTAATTTAGTAGATAGTAGCTGGGATGGTAAGATAATTTTAGATATGGTAATTTAAAATATAATATAATAATATGATAAAAAAAATTTATTAAAAAAAAATTAAAATTTTAGTAAAAATTATATATAAAAAACTTTAAAAGAATATTTTTATATCGACATAAATTATATTTTATAATTTTTATATAAAATATATTATAAATACACAAGTTATCAATATTTTAAATAATATAAATATATAAATTATCAAATTTACATAATCCAAAAAAAAAAATTGAATGTTGAATGAAAAATAAAGAATATGCAAGGTTGAATTTAGGGTTTATCTCAATCCATTTGTATAATCATTATTAAGAGTAGTATATAATAAATCTGAAATTAAAATTTAGTACTTTAAATTTTTGTATAATACCGCAAAAATTAAGCAAGGTTGAATTTCTTTTTTCTTTTTTAAATAATTGCCAAAGAGATAAAAGTCTAATTTTGTAGACAAATATTAAGGATGAGTCATTTGGGTTGCTTCCTTTAGGGATGAAATTTAATAATTTGGTTTTTCATAATTAATTTCTATTACATTCTAGTATCAAATAATGATCAAATTTTTGCCACCAATCTAATTTATTGAAATGATTTTATTGGTTTTGGAATTTTAGATTTTTCCCCAAGGGGTAACAAACAAGTACAATTTGTCAATTTAAAAAAGAATAGTAAGAAAATTAGCAAAATCATCACATTGGGTTTAGCAATTATTTAATTAATGAATATCTTTATAAATCCTTTATTTTGTTTGTTTTCTTCACTCATTCTTGATTATCTTGACTATTTTCATGGGTTTGGTTGATAAGCCAACTGGCTGTCTGGTTTCATATGGTGAATGGAGCTCCTTTTATGCTTAAAAGCCTTGAGGGCAAAGTGTCCCCACTCTCTAACACTCTTTAATGGTGGGAGTGGCTATCAGTCCTTTCATACAGGGAACTCACCAACATTCCCCCTAAACCCTAAAATTCTCGGTCTATTGAAAAGTAGGATTGCTTTTTTATAGTGCACTTCATTTGAGAAACTTCTTGTTTTGGTTCATGAAAGAAAGGACTTGGATCTTCTACTTTTTATGAGTTCATATAATTAATTTTTGATATTAATGACTAGGGCATTCGATCTGTTCAATGGTTATTTTATTCGTTAAATTTTAAAGTTTTGTTCAAATTTTAAGATAATTTAGTCAAAATTTAAAGTTTTGTTCAAATTTTAAAAGAGTTTAAATAAAAAATTAAAATTTGATAAATGTGTTTGAATATAATTTTTAAATTCATTTAAATTTTGGATCACACATTGGATAAAAAAATTAAAATTCTAGCAAACATTTCATCATTAATTGAAAAATTTTTTGTATGAAAATTTATAGTTTGTGATGCATTATTAACTTATGCAAACTAATTTAAGACAAAGATCTTAATATGCTCGAATTGCATAGTTAACAAAATATTTTTGAAAGATATTAAAATTTTATTGTCCTCAATCTCTTAGTCTAATAGTTAAATAGGTTTTATAAAAACATAGAGATCTTGTTTTGGGTCATGACCTCTTTTTTTTTTTTTTTTTTTTTGTAAAGGTTATGTTCTCTCCTTAATAAATTTTTTTTTTCATTGACCAAAATGAAACAATAACAAACATGGATACAATTTGATTTTCCCTAACCATTGAATCCCTTAACAAGTTACAAGAATCAGACAAATAAAGTGCATTCAAATTGGGAAAAACACTTTTAAGACAATGTGATTTTTTTTTTAAATACTGAAAACATAAAAATAACATCAACAAGAGAAAAAAAAAATCATGGTTTTGACAAACACTTGAAGAGTGGTACAGGGGATGACACTGACGCTAGACAAATATTTTATCTTTCCACCAATCTAAAGAAAAATGATAGTTGGCCTTGTTTATATGCACAAAGTGCAGAGTTAAGGTCACTTTTTTTTTTTTTCATCCTTAAAATAATGACCCAAACATTGCCTCAGATATCACCTAGGAGAAGGGGTTTGCTTTGTTCATGCGTTTCTGTCTTTTTGAAAATTAACTTGTAGTTTATCGTTTCACATAAGTACGTGGAAAATGGAAAGTGAACTCATCTTACTAATATTTATAGAATTATGGAAGGTATTTATTTGATCAGTGTAAATACTCCGATCTGTCTAGGGTTTACATTTAATTTTTGTTAAAAAATATAAAAATTAATTAAAAAATAAAAATGCTAAAAAAATGAAAAAATTGTTGAATTTGGAAAGGATTGAGCTGAGGAGTTTAAACTGAATTAAGGTTTGGAGTTAAAAGTCAGAAAGGATGTAAATCCCATCTGGTTTAAGGCTCTCGGATTGAAACCCTATAAATAAGGCAAGAGAACAAACAGGAAAATGGATAGAAATAAAAAAATAGAGAGAAAAAAACAGAAAACAAAAAAATTTGAGAGTTTTTTGTGTTAAAAAAAGGGATTTTTCTATAAAATTTTTTGAAAATTTCATATTTCAATTGAATTTTTTGACGTTGGTTGAATTTTTCGATGACTTTTTTGACATCAGTTGAATTTTTTGACTAATTACCCAGTTTTTGGCATCACATCTTTAGAAATCGTTGAACTTTTTGGTGAACTTTTGGTGAAAAACTCAGATTCTGATCAGATTTTTCAAAATTCAATGAAATTCAATCGGTGTTCTTGAGGTTTAGAGAGAGAAAAAGAGAAAAGAAGAAGGTAGAGAGGGGGAAGGAGATATCTGAAGCAAAAATAAGAAATTTGGCCTTTTATACGGCCCTGAAACGACGTTGTTTTGGAGTTAAGTGATTTTCCAGGATTCGCGTTTTCATTCGGACGACCCGACCCGAACGTTGACCCACGTTTCAACCCATTTCCCAGACGCTGTTGCTGAACTGAGCCGAGCCAAGCCGTGCACCCCAAGCTACACTTTTCAACCTCCTCCTGTGTCTCAAGCTGAGCCATTTTAGCTATTGAGCCGAGCCTTGCCAAAGTTTTTTTTTTTTCATTTAGTTTTGTTATTTATTTATTGATTATTATTTTTTCTTTTATTTATTTATTAACTAAATTAAAATAAGTTATTTATTTAATTAAACATCATTTAATTTTCAATGATCTCTTTAAAATGAAAATGTGAAAAAAAATATTTTGGAGGAAAAGTTGAAAGTATCAATTTTTCTTGAAAATAAAGTTTTCAAAAAAAACATTTCTTGAAGAAAAATTTGGAAGTACTAATTTTTCTTAAAAATAAAATTTAAAGAAAAATATTTTTAAGGAAAAGTTGAAAGTATCAATTTTTCTTAACAATAAAAACCTTAAAATGCTTTAAGAAAAAGTTGAAAGTATCAATTTTTCTTGTACAAAAGCATGAGTTTTTTTTTTCTTATAAAACACAAAAGAGATCTATATCAAAAATCGAATCATCATCCCTTTTTTCTTTTGCCTTTTTCTTTTCTTGAAAATCTTGTTTAATGTTAAATAATCTGATGATGGAGTCTCTACAAGAGAAACAATAATTTTTTTGTATACTCTTGAGGTGAAAATTTTTTTTAAAATTTTTTACCAAAAGTATTGGAGTTAATTAAGAATAATTTTTAATAATTAATTACTTAGTTAAATTTTTAAGGCTTATTAAATAGCATAAAATTGAGCTGGTACCATCTTTCTATGAGTATTGTGAGGGTGCTATAACCTTTCTCACTTGTAACTAAACTCTCGAATCTTGTTTTAGTTAATGACCTAAACCTATTCTTTTAGGGACCCTTAGTCAAGCTTAGGTGTTATTTGAAAGGATAGATTCCTTAGGTAGTCAATCGCACCTAAATAAAAAATATTGGTGACGACTCCTCAAGTCAATATCTAGCGATAGGTCCTCGGATCTAGACGTTATGACAGTTTGGTGACTCCACTATTAAAAGATTGAGAGTCAAGTCAGCAAATAAATTCGTGTTATACAAAAAGCCTAATAAAATTGAATTCTTTGTAAGGATTTTTTTTATCCTTTCATTTTATTTATCTATGTTGCTAAATATGTGATTGATATACATATACATAATATGATATCTATACCCGAGCTCCATCCCTCTAAGAGAGAGTAAAGTACCTATATTTTTGTTAGGTTTTAGTGCTTCCGCAATGACTAACGAAATACTCCTATTCAAATTGAATCTTTTTTGCTTGTAGCATGTAATGGGTGAGAATTAGACTGCCTTATTAGTTTGTGATGGACTATGATGTAAGAAATAATTTGAGAACCTTTAATGGTTAAAATCACTTAACCCTGCATATAGTTTACTCTTAAAATGCCAGCCCTAAAATAGAGCCCTTCCTATCTAATGATAGATGTAACCTAATGTTAGGACACAAGAAGAAACAGTTTGTGATCTAACCATTTTATTTCTTTGATTTTTGAGCACCTGCATCATTATCATTTCATTTTATGCATCATTTTTATGCTCATAATTTAACATTAGCATTTGCATCATTTACCTACATCCATGAAAAGGCACATTTCATTCATGTACCAACATACTATGCATAAAGCATAACATTTTTTATCACAATTATGGTATTAAAGGTTCAAGAATAGCTCCATCAAGTAAGAATCTGACTCACCAATACAACACAATAGCTCAGGTTAGACAAATGAAATAAAAAAATTTTAATCGTCTTGAGAGGATAGAAAAAGCCCAAGAGAAGCTAGAAAGCCAGTTGAATAGGATTTTGAAGGTTTTGAATACGTTAAACAAGAGAAAGGGTATAAAAAAAAGTACTAATTAACAAGACCATCAATCATAAGAAGATGATGACTTACTGTACCCTTATGGTTTTGGGTCACATTAAGCCTAACCAGCATAGGGTCCACCGTCATAGCAATTCACCAATCTTGTAGGATACATATACCATAGAATATCATCAACTTCAAACTCAGAGCAGTATCAGAGTTTTGTAAATCTTATCTTTATCGAGAAGG
This sequence comes from Durio zibethinus, assembly GCF_047325235.1. Taxonomy (NCBI): domain Eukaryota; kingdom Viridiplantae; phylum Streptophyta; class Magnoliopsida; order Malvales; family Malvaceae; genus Durio; species Durio zibethinus. The sequence goes on from NC_143173.1 coordinate 25,632,023, forward strand.
TAGTAAAACTAATCCAAGTTCCAGATTTGGATTATTTAAAAGAAAAAAAAGAGAAGACGAAAGTGGTTGAATCTCAATAAGACTTAAATATTAGTATGCTAGAGAAAATGTTATGAATAGTAGAAAGAGTTGGTTTTAATAGTTCAGTGGATGCAGCGGGGCTCTATTTAGTCCTGGATGTGGTTATTCTCTTAAAATTCAAGGTTTTAGAGTTTGAAAAGTATGATGACACGAAGTGTCCAAGGACCCACATTACTATGTACTGTCAAAAAATGGTAGCATATGCTAATAATGAGAAACTATTGATGCATGTGTTTCAAGATAACCTTAGTGACTCTGTTGCTAGGTGATATGTCTAGTTAGATAGGACTCGTATTTGTTCTTAGAGTGATATGGCTCATGACTTCATCAGTCAATACTGACATATCATAGACTTAGCTCCTGATCATCTTTTTTTGTAGAATATGAAAAAAAAGATGACTGAATCATTCAAAGAATACGCTCAGAGATGAAAGGATATGACTACTCAGGTACAACCTCTTTTGGCTAAGAAAGAAACCATAATACTATTTATTAGTATTTTAAAATCTTTCTATTATGAAAAGATGATAGGGAATGTAATAAAAAATTTTACTGACATGATGATCTCAGGTGAAATCATTGAGAATGTAATTAAAAATGACAAGTTAAAAGGAAAAAAAATTATGAAAGATAAAAAAAAAAAGAGACTGAAGCTTAAGCAGTGAATTTTGATAAATAGTTTAGGGGATATCAACTTATCCACCATAAGGTTACTCTTCGTATCATCCTACTGTGAATAATACATCATACTAGCCCATACCACAACCATCTTACTCATCTACATACCAGCCTGTTTTTAGCCTTTAAGCTCCCACATATAGCTTTAACATTCAACCTTTTGCAAGATCTCAAATTCATCTTGTTAGCCTGGCAAGTGGTTCACGAGAGCAATAAATTACTCGAAAAAAATTTGTATTTGATCCAATCCTCATGACTTATACGAAGTTATACCGAGAGTTTTATAACAACCACTTGATTACCCTCAGCTATGTAGAGTCGTTCAAGCCACCCTATCTTAAGTGGTATGATTCTACAGCTCACTGTGACTACCACTATAAAATTACTGGCCATTCTACTAAAAATTACACTACTCTAAAGCATAAGGTGCAATGATTAATCAAGGATAAAATGGTAAGTTTTGATCAAAGAGGAGCAATAACACTTAATGTTAGTGACAATCTATTACCTAACCACAATATCAATACCCTGAGTGAGAATAAAAAATACATTAATCCAAAAAGGCCTGGAGAGTTAGAATGAATTACGGAGAAATATATCAACAAAGATCTTTCACCTGATTGCATATGGACATAATTTTGGAGAATGATGATAAGGCTGGTTGGAAGTTTCTTGTCATTTTAATATTTTTTTTTAGAGAAATGCTAGAATTTCTTTTAGGCAATAGGATTTCATTTGTTATCATTTTAATAAAAGGTAAATTAATTCATTTCATTACATTTTTTCTTTCATTCAACCATTGTTCCATACTTTATCACATTTCATAACTTTTCATTCCTATTCTCAAATTTCAGATGATGAATGTTTAGATAATGATAACAATAATTCTGAGATTTAATTTTGAGAACTCATTCACATTGATTTGAGGAGACTATTTAGGTAAAAGAAGCTAGTTACTAACAGATGTTGAATAGATATATTTTGAAGACATGCAATCTTTTATAAAGATCCATGAGCTTATTTTTGTTCAATAGATAATTTTCAAAGAAAACATTCATATTTAGGATGAAAAATGGCCATCTTTCTTTACTATTTAAAAAATCATTCATTACTACCCTTTTGGGCCAACTATGATTTCTTTTTTTAAAGAACCCTGACCAAAGATCACCTTTCAAACTGAGAGGTAATTTTTAAAGAAAAAAAAGGTAAAACATCATAAAAGGTCTAAAAAAAAGTAAAAAAAAAAAGAGAGAGAAAAATAATGTCACACATGATTTAGGGTAAAGTAATGTGAGTCTTTTGTAAAGAATGAGATGACAAAGGAAAAAGTAGTGAAATGATGTAGAGTGGGGCAAAATGCCAAGCTGCATCAAGTGATGATCTTTTAGTTTTGAACATTTAAACACATGTTTTGAGTTTATTTTATCTATTTCTTTCATAACCCTTCACCATGGCCTATATTATAACCTTTAAAAGTCTATTTGAATCAAATATGAATGCTCGAATTGAATGGTCATATGTTGGGCTAAGGAATGCTCATGATGAAATGACAGAATCATGCTTGGTTACTCTAAAGATTGATGTGAAAGATGGGTAAATGAATGAAAAAAAAAGAAAAAAAAAAGAAAAAAAAATAGAAATGAGAGAAAATAAATACTCAAATTAAAATTCGAAAAGGTAATTTGAGTAGAAAAATCTTTGAACTGAGAGCTAGATAAACGGTTCACATGGATGAAAGATAAAAAATGTCTGAAGATCATTCAAAGTTGGGGCAAAGTTCAACAAGCTCAAAATGACTTCGATAGTTAATGAAATGAGTTTTTAAAAAAGAATCCTAGATTAATGTTTAGAGTTTTTTGAATATTCATTGTTTGGATATACTAGGCATCCCAATGACATGCTTCCAACTTATTTTTTTCCCCATTTATTTTTGTGCCAAACTCGTTCCTCATTGATTATCTTTCTCTCAATTCACCTTGTGCTCTCTTACAATTGTATCCCTAAAATAAATAAAAAAAATGTATTATTACATTGTATTTGTTATGATTTGAAATGATGACGGATGAATGAATATGAAGATTCTTGCATTTCTTTGAATAAAAATCTAAGATAATAATAGAAAAAAAATGGTAAAAATCTAAAAAAAAGATGATTTGAAAAGGTTCATGGTATGACCAAATGATGAATATGGTAATGGATTGGTTAACATAATTTATGAGAGGTGATCAAATGATGAGAATCAGTGGATAAAATTTATTTTGGAATGGTTAGTGCTGATAAGCCTGTCATGTGAGGTAATAAACAAAACTTGTTTTGACATTGTTGGTACTGAGAAGCCTACGAATGGTGATCAAGTGATAAAAATAATGATGATCAGTTGATGAAGCTGATTCCAAAGTGTTGAAAAGCTAAACAAGGAGACAATGTGAGATGATGGGGTCTTGAAGACCATATTACCACATTTTGATTAGAATTTCATGACACTAACATCCACATTACATGTATTACGTTTATATTATTGTTTGGAGATTATTTAAAACCTCGGTTTGGATATGTATTTGCATCAGCTAGTAAGCATTTGAATTATGACTTAGAATGTGGCATTATGAGAATCTTGGTTGTTGCATTTGCATCATTAAAAAGGTATTGCATTATTGATCATGACATTCATTCATACAAAATTTGGAGTCACCTGAAAAAAAATTATGAACCTTTTTTTATGAGAGTCTTTGAATTTCAAATAAGAATATTTGAATTTCAAAAAAAAATCTTTGAGTTTTAAGTTTCAAATGAGAATCTTTGGATGTGAGTCTTTAAACTTGAATGAAAAGTTTTGAATTTTTGGATACGAATCTTCAAAATTTGAATAATAGTCATGCAAATACGAATTTTGAGATCTGACAAAATTAAAATTTTGAGAATCAAATTTTAATTAATTCTGGCAAAGCTGAAAGGTTCTTGAGAATCTAAACCTTTGAATTACAAACTCAAATTGTGAATATTTGAGTTTCCATCAGACACGATCTATAACTCTTTTGGATATTATTGTCAAAGAGCATTTTATTTTTCAAAGTTGTGGTTGCATTTATTTGAAAGAGTATTTATTTTTCAAAGTTGTGGTTGCCTCTATTTATATGAGCATTTTATTTTATTTTTAAGTTATGGTTGCCTCTATTTAGAGGAGCATTTTATTTTTTTAAAGTTGTGTTTGCCTCTATTTAGAGGAGCATTTTATTTTTCAAAGTTGTGGTTGCCTCTATTTAGAAGAGCATTTTATTTTTTCTAAAGTTATGGTTGCCTCTATTTAAATGAGCATTTTATTTTTCAAAGTTATAGTTACCTCTATTTAGAGGAGCATTTTATTTTCCACAATTGCCTCTATTTAAAGGAGCATTTTATTTTTCAAAGTTGTGGTTACCTTCATTTAAAAGAGGATTTTATTTTTTAAAGTTGTGGTTACCTCTATTTAGATGAGCAATTTACTTTTCAAAATCATTAAGCCTCTGTTTAGAGGAGCTTAATTTATTTGTAAAAAAAATAGAAAAAAAAATGTCAAGTTGATTGGGTTGTTTACGTCTTTATACAATTCATGTTTCACAAAAAAATGCACAAAGAGGAGCAGTTGTAGACACCCCAATCTGTCCGAGGGTCTACATTTGATTTTTGTTAAAAAAATATAAAAATTAATTAAAAAATAAAAAAGCTGAAAAAACGCGAAAAGTGATTGAATTTGGGAAGGACTGAGTTGAAAAGTTTAAACTAAATTAGGGTTTAGAGTTAGAAGTCAGAAAGGATGAAAATCCCATCTGATTTAGGGCTCTTAGATTAAAGCCCTATAAATAAGGCCAAAGAACACACAGGGAAATGGACAGAAATAAAAAAACAAAGAAAGAAAAGTAGAAAGTAAAAAAATTTGAGAGTTTTTTTGTGTTAAAAAAAAAGAATTTTTTTGGAAATTTCAGATTTTGGTTAAATTTTTTGACATCGGTTGAATTTTTCGGTGACTTTTTCGATGCCTGTTGAATTTTTTGGTCAGTTACCCAGTTTTCGACATCACATTTCTAGAAATCGTTAAACTTTTCAGTGAACTTTCGATGAAAAACTTAGATTTCGGTTAGATTTTCAAGAATCCAGTGAAATTCAACCGGTGTTCTTGGGGTTTAGAGAAAGAATGAGAGAAAAGAAAGGGATAGAGAGAGGAGAAATAAGAGATCTGAAACAAAAAAAAATGAATTTGGCCTTTTATAGGGCTCTAAAACAACGTCGTTTTAGAGTTAAAGTGATTTCTTAGGATCCGCACGTTTTTATTTGGACGACCCGACCCTAACGCTAACTTGAGTTTCAACCCACTTCCCAGACGCTGTTGCTGAGCCGAGCCATGCATCCCGAGCCGCGCTTTTCAGCCTCCTTATATGTCTCAAGCTGAGCTATTTCAGTTGTTAAGCCGAGTTGCGCCAAAGGTTTTTTTTTTTTATTTAGTTAATTCATTAATTATTGATTATTATTTTTTTCTTTATTTATTTATTGACTAAATTAAAATAAGTTATTTATTTAATTAAACATCCTTTAATTTTTAATGATCTATTCAAAATAAAAATGTGAAAAAAATATTTTTGAGAAAAAATTAAAAGTATCAATTTCCCTTGAAAATAAAGATTTTCAAAAAATATTTTTTTAAAAAAATTAAAAGTATCAATTTTTCTTGTATAAAAGTATGAGTTTTTTTTTTTTTATAAAACATAAGAGAGATCTATATCAAAAGTCGAATCATCACCTTTTTTTCTTTTTGCCTTTTTCTTTTATTAGAAATCTTATTTAATGTTAAATAATCCGACGATAGAGTTTTTGTAAGAGAAATAGTGGTTTTCTTATATACTCTTGAGGTGAGAAATTTTTTTTTAATTTTATGTCAAAAGTATTTGAGTTAATTAAAAATAACTTTTAAGGCTGATCGGATAGCATGAAATTAAGTTGGTATCATCTTTCGATGTGCGTTGTGAGGGTGCTATAACCTTTCTCACTTGTAACCAAACTTTCGAACCCTGTTCTGATTAATAAACCTGAACTTATTCTTTTAGGGACTCTTAGTCAAGCTTAGGTGTTCCTTGAAATGATAAATTCCTTAGGTAACCAATCGCACCTAAATAAAAAAGATTAGTAGCGACTCCTCAAATTAATGCTAACGATAGGTCCTCGGATCTAGATGTTATGACAATCAATTCAATTAATTTTGAATGGAATTATATTGTATTATTTTTATTAATTAAATTAAAAATTTTAATTTTAAAAATTAATCAATCAAAATTAATTTTGTTAATATAGTTACTTTTTTCAATTAATTAAATAATAAAATATATTAAGTTAAATTATACTTTAAATTCTTAATTTCTTATATGTAAAATAAATTAAATAAAATTATCTAACAAAAATATTCAAATACAAAAATATTAAGTTAAAAATTTTAATAACTTTAAATGAAATAGATAATTATATATATAAATTTTATTATATTTCGATTAAAATTTCGATTAATGTGATTAATTTGATTTTTAAATTAAATTAATCAAAAATAAAAATTTTTTAAAATTATTTTTAATAATCGATTAAAATTAATTTAATTATTAATCGATTAATAAAATTAAATTAATTCGATCAATTAATTAATTAAAACGAAAATTTGAACACTGCTAAAGTGATGCGCTAAAATATCATCTGAACCAAACGGATGGTTCATGTGATGTTTCTCTCTTAGTTATCTTTAGTTCAAATACCTTAAAAAGTTACAAGAAAGTAATTCATCATTAATTCGTTTAATTTTTTATCGTTCAACCAAAAAAACAAATAAAAAATATTATCCGAAAGGTGTTTGATGATTTGACTTCTGCAACATCAATATATGGGGAAGGGAAAGTCCAAGGCCGTCTGATACTGTTTATATATATATATATATATATATATATATATATATATATATATATATATCCAACAAGAAGAAGAAGAAGGTAGTGCTGTTTTCACCTGGCATGCTTGCTAAGAACTATAGGTTGAATAAATAATTATTATAGGCAAAATTATTTATGTAATATGTTTTATATTCTCATGTACCTACTGCTTATATATAAGATTGAAAATTATTACATTTTTTAAGCTTCTTTTTAGAACATGTATAGTGGTCTATTATTCAAAGACAACAAAAGTTTAATAACTACAAGAGGTTAGTTTATTTATATGAATGCAACAACCTCCCTTGGATATGGACATGATGATGAACCTTTGAAATAGATGGGATCTGGTTTCTATTTGAAAATGGTTCAAAATGCATATGGATACCATATGGCATAGCTTTTGCCTATTTGCCTTTCTTCGTGGCTTGAAAAAGCTGAACGAATTCAATCGTAATCCAAAAATTATAAAAATGGGAAAGGGCGCATTAAAAGACTTGATCAAATCGCATAATATTATGATGATGACTCAGTTCATTCCATTATTTTAAGAATATAAATGAGTATATATATATATATATACTCACACATTTAACCAACTTAATTGATTTTGTAAGGAATTTTTATAATCTATCATTATATTAAATCTTGGGTCCCAATCAAATTAAAATCCTTTTAGCTTGATGAAGAAAACTCAATATAAGGTGTATAGATGTACACATACATAGAATTTTGCTTCTTTTTTTTTTTTGAAAAAAGGGGGATTTGAGCTGCTTTTTGAATAAAAAAAATGCATGCAATGCCTAACTTTGAATCGAATGTTCGGTTGCTTGCGTTATGCATTGCTTTTACTGCAAAGATGAGCAATATTTGGGCATCAAGCAAAACCTAAGTGCCTGGGTACTTGAGTATTAATTATGAGAGTTAAACAGGGCTAACTGGGGATACCCTATTGTCACTTAGATTCATAATAAATAAGGAAAGAAACCATGCTGCAAAATGCGAAAGAAAATTTTATATGGGAGATAATATTAAGAATCTAAAAGAAACAGGATGGGGGATAGGAACAATTTTTGGTATTTAAAACTCAATAATTGAAACAACTTAATGTAGGGTTCTTGAAGGAGATTGGTGGCATTTGGGGATCCTACTCATCTCACTAAGCAAAAAAGTGTTTACTTTTTTTAACTCTTTTTAACATAAGAATATCAACATGCCAACATCATAGTCCATGCCAAATATGTTCATGGGAATCAAATCTTCAAAGCACGCCCAGATGAAATTTTACTTTTTTTTTTTTACTTTTTGCCCTTAAGAAAAAGATTATTTGGGCAGATTGTGATCTGCCATGTTACAATTTGATGTATAATCTAGGCAGCCAGCAATAGATTAGAATTTTGGGTATTTAAAAATGAGTAGTGGAACATTTTTATTTTTGACTTTTTGACCATAATATGTCTTCTATCTCTCTTCATCTTGGTTTCTTTTTAGCCTATTGCCTAATATGTTTATTAATTTATTTGAATATATTGTGACAATTATATCAATGTGCTTTTGTTGGCATTTAAGTAATCAAAATCAATGTACTTTGCTAGAAGTTAGAAGCTAACTTGGGTTATTCGTAAGGAATTGCCAATAAGAAATGATATGGCCCATGGCTTATAATATTCTAGTCCATGCATGTGCAATAATGCAACCGAGCTATTATTGTCAATTTCTTCTTATCAACATCAGCAAGTCACCGACTCTCCATTATCAGTTGTCCTTTGTATTTACCAAGTGCCCATTTTTCTATTCTCTTCTGAATATGATTACTGAATTTGTGCTCTTTAATGGAGTCAAGTTATTTGAACAAGTTTCTCAAAACAAGTGGCTGCTGCCGCTGTTTCTCTTGCTTCAACTAAATTTGGTTTTTGTCATTTTCAAGGTTTTGTTTTTTCCTCGTATGTGAACTAATTTGGAATGTCTAGCTGAAGCAATCATTAAGCCTTCCCTTTTGATAGTATGATGCTGGAGAGATTTTCATCGTATCATATTGTCGTTTTATGATTGATTCCAAAACACAGTTATAATGCAGTAGGAATCCTTCCACCAGGCTGACGTGTTTCTTCTTTTTTCTTACTAGTTCTGACTTTATTTTGCAAATACAACTCAAATTATAAGTAAATAGTTGAATCTTTTGGCAAAGACATTTGAAGTTCATTGATTTGACCTGCAAAGGCTAAGATCACACGGCGTTTCTACCAATATCTGAACATAAAATTGGTCGTTTTCCTCCCAATGATGTCCGTGCCACTCACATCTATGGTTATGGATGATAGTGAAAGTGAAGCCTGTAATTTGTTGGAATACATTTTTATATATACAAATTTAAAAGACATAACCTCAAGTCTCACCTAGCAATCAACGCCAAACCAACCTTTCCTACCAATCCGACTGCAACCGTGCCCAACTCCTCGATCGTACCATGGATGAAGAAGGTCGCCATGGGTTCCGATTTCACCCGTTTCTCATAGGCCTTCTTGGAGTCATTGCCGGATCCTTCATGGTCGCTACTTATCATTTAGTTTGTTCTGTTTGCAATTGCTACCGCAGGCAGATGCTAGGCATCGCCATTACTAGCCAAAACCTTCAACACAATCAGCAGGAAAGGCCTAGTGACAGAAGCAGAAGCACTTCAACACCGAGATTAATTCCAATATTTAGATACGGCAAAGATTGCAAAGAAGAAATGTGTGCCGTTTGCTTGAGTGATTTCAAGGAAGGTGAGCCAATTCGGTTATTGCCAGACTGTTCGCACTTTTTCCATGTGGCATGCATTGATACATGGCTAAATTTGCACTCTAATTGCCCGCTGTGTCGTGCTGATACTTCTTCACCTCCAGAGCAGGTGGCCGTGTCTTTGCCGGATGCTACCAGAACACCCACCTCTGGAACTTCATAGATTGCCAGATTTTGGGGTGTAATTTTCAAAACGATGGAAGGGAATCAACGGATGGCTTTACTGTGAACCCAGGTAGCTTAGCTACTCTCCATTAATGATTGTTTATTAGCTTGGAAGTGACTCAAAGCGAGAAAATGCCTAGTGAATTATAGAAAAATTAGATGCATAATGTTTGTCAACGTCAAAAGGCCGTAAATAGCACCGTTTTTTAATGACTTTTGGTCCCTGTCATCACCCTCAATCCACCCTTTATTTTCTCTACACTTCTCTAGGATGATCATGTTTCAAATGCCAAACCTTTCATTGATGAAGCTTACGAACAGTTTTTGTTGCCCAAAAGTCCAATATTAAAATTTGAATATGGATTAAAATAATTAAACAAATTCCAAATCGTTGTCGTCCCTAACTATATATCCTATGAGTATAGGCCTAAGTAAGTTTCAAATTTTCGGAAGCTCTTAAAATTGGGCCTCTTTAGCCCATGTTATTAAGGTCACTGGTCAAGAGTTTTTGTGGTCTGATTACAATAATTTGGGCCTCCTTTTGATAGTAGAAACAAACACTAAATGGGTCAAAAAAATCAACTATTACTGCTGTAATGCTTGTTGATTGAAACAAAATTCATGAATCGGTAACATGCGCTGCTTTCATGATGGTTACGTGAATTTTGTCTACACAAACAGCCCCACATTTTCCCTTCAATTATTGCTTTCATCACCATCACCGCTCCCGCACCATTTCTCCCCTTACCTGCTCGAATAAAAAAAAAAAGCCTCAAAGTTTAGTCTTTTACCATTGTATTTTCTTCTTTTTTTCCTCCTTATCATGGAGAACTCACCAACCGTTATCAGGCCACCACCACCACAACCACCGCCACCCTTGCTTGCATCATCACCTCCATTTTCCCAGCCTGATAACACCACTAACGGTACTGTTATCATCAGGTCACCTCCGCCATTACCTTTGTCTTCATCACCCCAAATATATCCTATAGATCAGAACGGAAATGCTGTTATAGTGACCATCAATCCACCGCCACCTTTCCCCGCTTCACCAAGAAGCATCGATTTATCCCCACTTGAATTCATTCTTGCCCTTATGGCAGTTATAACCATCCCCGCTATAGTCTACGCTTTATTTTTTGCTGTCAAGTGCCCTCCTTGGTCTTCCAGGGAACATCAGGACAGCCCTACGGAGCTTCCCAGGGACAACAGTGGAAGTACTGTTGAATTAACTGAGAGGAGGAAGGAACCTGTTTCAGGTGTTAAGTACCAAAATGAGACTCATTCTAAAGATATTGGAAGTGAGTGCTCTATTTGTTTGTTAGTTTTAGCTGATGGGGAAGAAATAAGGCAGTTGAGTGGATGCAAGCACTCGTTTCATGCTACTTGCATTGATTCGTGGCTTAACAACCAAAACAATTGTCCAATTTGCCGGGCTTCTGTTACCGTAAACAGGCCAAATAATAATGGTACGGCCTCGTCGGCTTCATCTAGAGATAGTGATCTCCATCAAGGTTTGCCAGATGCAGCCAGTTTGGTTTGACATGTCTAGTTTAATTTCTTGATTTTTTGTTCCTTTTCTTGCTGAATTTTTGTTTTTCCCTTTTGGCATTCCGAGGCTATAATAAAATTGAGAATGGCAAATGGAAGATCTGGTATTCAATACTCCACCAAGAATTGTTAGTACTCTAGAATCCTGATAGCATAGAGATTAGCCTGCATTTTTTTTTTTTTTCTTTTGGGTTACTTTGCTGTGAGGAAATGGAATGAATTCAAGGCAATTAAGAGCCAGAGTTTGATCAAAAGTTTTATCTCATGGATGCTTCTTGTCATAGCTTGAACGCTTTAGATAGAGATCGAATTGGTGATTTAACAGGGTACGTATTGGTATCCGCTCTGAAGTGATTCGGATCCGGATTCACAGGTTCAAAATTGAGTTACATTTACTTCTGTTTTCTGTGATTATGCTTTGAGAAGAACTGAAGAGAGATCATAAATGGAAGTAACTGATCCCCACTTTTTCTCTTCAGTCCTTTTTTCCGTTTTAGGTCAGCTTTTTGTTCATGATTGTAAATAGCTTCAGCAATTGTTTGTATCATCTACTTCATCAGTCTTGTAATTCTTTTCCTTATCTACAAAAGCAGAAACAGTCGGATCCAACACGCATGATCCACGTTTTACGTTTCACCTTGACACCATGTACATTGATAAAGAAGTTATATTTTACGAAAGGATAATTCTTAATCAAAGGGATTCAAGAGAGCAATACAGGGTGTGTACATATATAAAAATGCTCTGCCATCAATTCCCTTACAAATTATAAGAAAATGAATTACACTGGAATATGTGCCTTTGCTAGTTGTTCATGATTGAATACATGATCTGGTTACACGGCTTCCAGGGCCCATTTGGTGGGCCAAAGGGGCGGCTACTCTTTGATGGAAAGGTATATCTAACAGAGAAAAAGGATCTAGATTTCTATTCAGTGGAAGCTGGTTGCTGCTGTTATTGCAGTAAAAGAAAGTGGGGGATATTTAGATATATATGTTTCAAACTCATGATTATTACAAAATGTGTTTTTTGCATAATGCATGTTGAATCTTGATGTTTTGCTTTGTTAATGATGTTACAATGTCAATAATTTTCCTGCTTTACTAGGTGGGGGATATAACTCAATCTCAATGCCTTGACAGCTTATCTGTCACTTTTATTTTGGTTGTACCCATTGTAAATTACAAAAGCTCTCTTCGGTTTTTTTTTTGGCCACCTAAGCTATAATCTTGTCAATTGAAAGTACATTTTGTGGAAAGGCCAAAAAAAAAAAAAAAAAAGGAAGGCAGGTTTTCATTTGCCTGCTTTACGCTGCTATGCATTTTGATGAAGGGGTGGTTTGATCACATCAGTTCTGGCCCAAAAAATGGTGAATGCTGATATATTCTCAAGTCCATGAGAGCTTCTTTTCCATGGCCTCTTAAGCCCATGCAAAGTATAGACCCATGAACCAAACATCTTGCTTCTTTTTTTTTTAGATATAAAGTAAATCACAGTATGAAAATTTTAGGTGTTAAGTTTGATAAAAAAAATTGTATGTGTTGAAGTTTGAATTATATAATTATTGAATGTCACTTTCTAAAAATATTGCATTCCCAAATTATGAATTTCGCTTACATTTTTTTAAAGCAATTGTACCATTTGTCATAAATGTGAAAAAATAATTTACACCAAATTTTGCTAGCATATTAATATCTAGTGATGAGGACAATTTTGTTATTTGTAGGTTGGTGACTATGGGTTCCTTAGAAAATGGATTATAAATGGCGTGTGCTTCAAAATCAAATGCACACATATTACTTGACTTTCACTTTAATCTGTTTGCAAACATTAAATTTGGTTTTGAGTAATGAAATGTCAAACACAATTATGAATCTTATCAATTATACAAATACGAGTCAATCTCATGATCGATGTTTAAATTATAGTAAAATATTTAATATAATATTTAAACAATAAAATTTTTTAGTATAGTATTTATATTATAAATTTATTAATTAATATGATATTTAATTTTAATATTGTTAATTTTAAATAATGATACATGTTAGATAAATAAAAGCTTAAGTAATATATTAATTAATAAATTCATAATTTAAATATCACATTAAAAATTTTTATCATTTAAATATTAGATTTAATATTTATTATAATTTAAAGATTATTTATGATATTAATTTAGATAAACATTAACACTCTTTTTCAATGTAATCATTTTTAAGCAATTTGAGAATTTCATGTAACTCTAAAATTTCATGATTTTTATTTGGATAGAATGGGAAAATGACATAATAAAAATAAAAAATTTTAAATGTTAATTATTTTTGTAAATTTTTATTAATTAGATAATCTAATATACTTATCATTGACCTTAATTAAATTAATTCAATCAGTTATTTAAAAAAAAATCAATTAATATGAAGTTACAATTTTAACATAAATTTTTTCTCTATATTTCACTGTATTGTTTTTTTTTATATAAAAAAATAAAATTTAAAGTATTTAAAGAGTTGACATGTTATAATTTTCTAATACAAAATCATGTTAACGGTAATTTACTAAATTTAAAAACTTACATTTTTTAAAATTTTGATTGTCAATTATGATAATTTGACAATTTAATTACTAAAACAATAAAAATTAAGCGTTAGATCAAACAAATCAACGGTTACAGGTAAATTAACAACAACATTAAAAAAAAAAAAAAAACAACCCGTAACACTACAGTGTAACCGACAATTCAAATTAAATTCCGACCGATATTATTTCCCTCTCCAAGCACGGACAACAGTACAAACTACAAATTACCCTTTTCTTTTCAAATCAAAGCCACCACTTCAACAGAAACCACTTACGCCAACACCGAGTCCGACACTATCATTTAACCTTCTCAAAATTCAAATCGAATCTCTCAAACCCCTCTTAGATTTTAGCTCTCCCGTCCGAAAATCTTCCCAAAATTGTAAATTAATGAAAAGAGCTCAGTTGCCTTATTCTCCAGATCGATCATGGCTTTTGCCATTACTTGTAATCTCAATCATTTCACTCACGTTTCTTCTAGCATTAACTTTTACCCACGGCAAATCGTTGTCTTCCAACACCGACTTCTCTTTTCACCAACGGAAATTTACTTTTTCTGAAGGGGTTTACGGCCGGTTGCCGAAGTTACCGAGGTTTGCTTATTTGATATCGGGGACGAAAGGGGATGGGCCAAGTGTCAAGCGGTTGTTGCAGGCGGTTTATCATCCGAGGAATTACTACATACTCCACCTTGATCTAGAAGCTCCGGATTCGGAACGGCTGGAGTTGGCTAAGTACATGAAATCGGAGGGCGTGGTTAGGGAGTTTGGGAACGTGATGGTGATCGGGAAGGCTGATTTGGTGACTTCTAAGGGGCCCACTATGATTGCTAGCACGCTTCATGCGGTGGCGATATTGTTGAAGGAAGCCAAAGATTGGGATTGGTTTGTGAACCTTAGTGCATCAGATTATCCCCTCATGTCTCAAGATGGTAATAAACATTTTTAATTTTTATTATAATCTGAATTTAAAATGTTGGGTTGTTGAGATTTGGCCACGAATTGGATGGAATGGTCTATGATTAATTTTTTATGATTGGATTATGGATAATTTGGATATTTCTTGTGCGAGTGCAAATGGGTTGGCACTGAGAGGGATTGGATGATATGAAATGGGAGTCAAGGATAGTAGCATTTTTAAAATCTATAATAATGAGTAGGATTTAGATATTGTTATTGGAATTTTAATAATGGTTGAAGGTGGTAGAGCATGAATTTAAGATGCACTGACTGAGTACTGTTTTATGTATTTATTTTTATAATTATAGTGGTAACTTAACAGTTGGGATGTACCAAAATTTTTGTGGCATATGTTTGGTGATAATTTTTGCATGAAATGGTCGTCAGAAAGGCAAAAAGCAACTGCTTATGGTACGTGGGTGACTAAGTGCAAGCTTGTTTCTTCAGGGGTTTCTCCATTATTTGGTCTGCTTTAACTTGGCTGATCCGCTGGCTGCAATTACCTGTATAATTCCTGTTGGTTTTCCCCTTTGTGAATTAGCAATATTCATTTCCATCTGCAATTGCATTTGCAGCAGCTCTCCATATTGCACTCTCTTGAAAAATTAACAAATGTAAAATCTGGCTAGGCCTAGGCATGTTTCAGTAATCTTGCTGATTGCGTATTGGTTTTGGTTTCAGATATGGTGCACATCTTTTCTTACTTGCCTAGGGATCTCAACTTCCTGGAGCACACGAGTAGCATTGGTTGGAAAGAGTGAGGATCCAATACATGTTATTCCGCTTTTTATGCAGTGTACTCATTTACATGGCGTTCTTTGAATGTAATTTATTGTGTGCTTGCAGACACCAAAGAGCAAGGCCCATCATTATAGATCCAGGCTTATATCATTCAAAGAAATCTGGTGTCTTTTGGGCAAAGGAGAGAAGATCATTGCCTGCTTCATTCAAGTTATTCATGGGTAATGCTTTTATATTTTTGTTTTTTGTTTGTCATTGATCTCTCCACTCCAAATTATTTGTCTGGTAAAACTTGTGTTACAACATTCTTGAATAAGTCGTCACTTATCAGTTAAAGTCGATAGCAGCCTGTGGGTGGCAGCTTATAGTTTTCATTTGATTTAAGTAAATGGATGCTGTGTTACGTATTCTAAAAATAGTTTTGCTGTTGAAGATTGGTATCTGGTTTTCAGTATACTGTTTTAATATAACATGGGAAAAAGTGTTGAAGAGTTTTAGAACTGCTAGTTAGACATGATCTCTAAAATGTTTATTGCAAGGTAACTTGTAGTCTTTGTTGTGAAATGTTTAGAGATCCTTGTGCAACCTTGCATATTGATAAGCTTCTGATGGAAGTAAATCTCTGTTTTAAGTTATGTCTTAGATATTTGTTAAAGTCTGGTTGAAAATTTGCC
This sequence comes from Durio zibethinus, assembly GCF_047325235.1. Taxonomy (NCBI): domain Eukaryota; kingdom Viridiplantae; phylum Streptophyta; class Magnoliopsida; order Malvales; family Malvaceae; genus Durio; species Durio zibethinus. The sequence continues at coordinate 25,648,175 of NC_143173.1, forward strand.
TGTATTCTAGTCTTTCTAGATTGCTGTTCCTTGAAAGTATCTGCAAATAACATATCCAGAGTAGGTTGTGTGAACTTTTAACATATGTTCTGAATATTTGATTATTTATAAATTTTACAAAATCGTATGGTACATGCAATAGATTCATTGTACTTTATATCCTGAAATTTTGATGCACAATTCCAGGGTCTGCATGGGTTGTTCTGACAAAGTCATTTCTTGAATTCTGCGTCTGGGGGTGGGATAATCTCCCCAGAACTCTCCTTATGTACTATACAAATTTCCTGTCATCTCCAGAAGGCTACTTCCACACTGTAATCTGCAATCACAAAGACTACCAGAATACAACTGTAAACCATGACTTGCATTATATAAGATGGGATAATCCTCCAAAGCAGCACCCAATGACTCTAACATTGGAACATTTTGACGACATGGTTCAAAGTGGAGCCCCTTTTGCTCGCAAGTTTACCAGGGATGATCCAGTACTGAAAAAAATTGACAAGGAACTCTTAAGGAGATCCAATGGTCAGTTTACCCCAGGAGGTTGGTGTGTTGGAGGTTCCTTTCCTGGTACAGATCCTTGTGTAATTTATGGGAACCCAAATGCTGTTAAACCTACTGTAAGTTCAAAGAGGCTAGAGAAACTATTGGTACAACTTCTTGAATCTGAAAGATTTAGATCAAAACAGTGTAAATAGTTTTTTGTAATGCTAAGTATATACTGCCCCTCCTCCACCCCCCCAAATTTTGTCAACAATAATGTTAGCTAAACACGACAATTTTAAACATGACATGAAAAAATTATGTATGAATTTAGTGTAATAATGTTTTGTGTTTTAATTGTATCGATGCGATTAAGATAATACATTATTTATGTTATGTTGGTGTTAAACAGTAATGACACGTTCAAGACGCGATATTATTTGTAACATAAAAAAATTTAAAATTTATTTTAATTTATTTTAAAAATTAAATTAGTAATCGTATTTATCATATTATTTTAGTATTTAAATAGAATATAAATATTTAAGTTTTAAATAATTTTTTATTTAAATACTAATTTAAATTAAATTTTTTGTTTAAATAAATAGATTATTCATGTTAAATTGTATTATTCGTATATAATAATATTAATTGTATCGTATTGCATCGTATTATTTGAATAATTTATCGTATCTAATCGTGTTATTCGTATATAATCGTATTAATTGTGTTAAATCATATCATGTTATATGGATATAAATTAATTTTAAATATATTAATCATGTCATGTCACGTGTAACTTATATAATAAATATATTATATTTATATTTAAACTATTTATATCATGTTAAAAATTATATTTGACACAAAATATGATACGATAACTCTCAATAGCCACCCCATTATTTATGGTAGTAGCTGATTCCATTTCCCGGCCCATTTGGACCAAAAGTTTCGCCCATTTAAGAATATTAGATTTTGGACCCCAATGGCTGGCCTAGTGTCAACATGGGGTTTCTGTTTCTGGACCATAGCTAGCTTTTAAATTTCTTTTTCTTTTCGCCCTCTGTGTATATTTGCAAATATTACAGCCAAATTTGGCAATTTTGTTTGATTTATCCTACAAAAATTATGGTTTGGCATCTTTTATTGAACCCAAAAAGGTAAAGCCAACCTATCAGGAAAAGCAGATCTTATGTTGTATGACCATCTGGTTTTCAACATAATAAAAGTGGTTCTGGTTTTTTTTTTTTTTTTTTTTTGTCTCGAGATGAAACATAAGCGAATGAGAAGGGCAGGAAAACTTAACAAAATTGGACCATCCAAAAGCAAATTAAGATTAGGGGTGAGAAAAAATAAAAAAATTAAAAAGTAAAAAATTTATTCTAAATCGTAGTGTTTAGTTTAGTTTGGATCAATTTTTTTTATTTAATTTGGATATTAGATATATAAAATAAATTTAAATAGATTTTGAGAAATAAAAAATAAAAAAAAATTTGAATGAATTGAATTATATATTTTTATTAATTTATATATTTTTTAAATTTTTATAAAATAAAAATAATTATTTTATACATAAATCTATTTAAATATATTAAAAATTATATTAAAATAATATATAAAAATTTAAATTTAAAAAATCATTGAATTAGATCGAACAAGTAGAATTTAGTTCAATTTAATTTAAATTGTAAAAAAATTTAATTTGAATTTAAATTAAATTTTAAAAATTTATAATTTTATATATTATTAAAAAAATCAAACAAAATCTGATAATCATTATCATCCCTAATTAAAATAGATTAACTTTGAATGGAAAAATTAGACCATCCAAGCACAAGCACCTCGAAAGGAGTGTGGGAATAGCACTGAAATAAATATATATTCCCATGCACCAATAAAGGAAACGAGTGGGGATGAGAAACATGCCGGACCGGGGAAAAAAAGGTTCCTTCGGTCGGGACCCTTGGATTACTACGCCACCAAAGCACCCCCCCAAGAAGGAACTCTATATATTATAAATTATTATTAATTAAACTCAATTAAATCTCACCATTAATCATAATTAAACCTTGTTAATTAATTAATTAATGTAAGCTGGTTTGCACTCTAGAGACCAACTCTTTTGCATGCAAGAGAGCCACTAATCTCATTTTTCTAAGTATAATAAAAGTGAGAAAAAAACAAAAGCTTATAGGCTAAGAAACATGGCCTTCTCTAAACCCTAAAAAGCAATAAAACAACCAAGAAGTAATTAATTATATATTACCATATAGTATAAATAAATATAGTATATATAAAGCACCCTCCTTTAAAATTTTTTTCCTTCTCTCTTCATTCCATATCTCTCCCTTCTTTCTTTCTTTCTTTCTCTTTTCCTTTTCTTTCTTTCTCTAACACTCTCTCTTTGTTTGATGTGATTCTCCACTACAATTATCCCCCAAAAAACGCAACAAACTTTTACAAAAGGAAAAGAAAGATCAAGAAATCATGGCTTTTACCTCCATCCCAGCTTATCTTGATCCAGCCAACTGGCAACAAGTAAGTGTTTTTATTTTTATTTTTTTCATTGGGTTTATTTTGATGGTTTCATTGATAAAAAGGCAAAATCCAAAAGATAAATATTCTTATTACTTTTGTTAATATCTTGTTGAATATACCAGGTGTTTGATTTCCTTTTTTTTTTCCTTGCTTTCTTGGATTTTTCCAGCATCCAAATCATCAAGCTGGTCCTAGTAGCAGTGCAAGCCACCATCAGCTTCCTCCTCCACCACAACCACCTCAACTACCACATGGAGGAGGTGCAGCTGGCTCGATCCGGCCCGGTTCAATGGCTGATCGAGCTCGTTTGGCCAACATACCGATGTCAGAAGCAGCATTAAAATGCCCTAGATGCGAATCAACAAACACAAAGTTTTGCTACTTCAACAACTACAGTCTCACACAACCTCGTCACTTTTGCAAAACTTGTAGAAGGTACTGGACTAGAGGAGGTGCCCTAAGAAATGTTCCAGTTGGAGGTGGCTGCCGTAGGAACAAACGAAGCAAAGGAAGTAGCTCGAAATCTCCGGTCAGCGGTGACCGACAAACAGCTTCTGGTTCCTCAAGTGCAATTTCTTCAAACAGTACTGGAAGAACTGATATTTTAGGCCTTGGACCTCAGATTCCTCCACTGAGGTTCATGGCTCCTTTTCATCATCTTACTGAATCTGGTGCTAGTGATATTGGGTTGAATTATGGGACAATTTCAGCTCCACTTGGAGGAACTAATGACCTAGGTTTTCAAATAGGAAGTGCTTTAGCTAGTGGAGCTGGCGGGGTTGGGGGTGGTGCTGCTGCTCCTGGTACTTCTCTTTTGACTATGAACGGTTTGGATCAATGGCGGCTACATCAAGCGCAGCAGTTTTCCTTCCTAGGAGGCTTGGAATCTTCTTCTGGCTTGTACCAATTTGGCAGTGTAGGTGTTGAGCCATCGGGTTATGGAGCTGGTCATCAGGTTCGGCCTAAGATATCAAGCTTAATAGCAACCCAGATGGCTTCAGTGAAAATGGAAGATAATAATAATCAGCAGGAACTGAATTTGTCGAGGCAATTTTTGGGGGTTCCAGGAAATGATCAGTACTGGGGTGGAACTGCATGGACAGATATTTCCAGTTTCAGCTCTTCATCCACTAGCAATCCATTATAGATTTGGTTCTCTCTCTCTCTCTCTGTCTCTCTTGTTTCAAGTGCTGAAGCTTCGGTTTTTTTGTCAGTACAGTAGCTTCAATTAAAGAAAAATTAACTATGAAGACAAAGTTACTTTCCAACTCCATATGGCATCAATGATCAAACCTCCAGACACCTTATCCAAGAAGGATCCTCGAGTACTTGGTTCCATAAAAATCGAGTAAAACCCTAGTATTGGTAGCCTTTGTTTTAGTAGAATTGGTAGATTTCAATTCATGAGTATGTTTTCCATAGTAAGTGCATGTATCAGTTTATAGAGCTTGTAATAGGCATATACCTACTGATGATATGCATTGCGCAAAATATATCTGTTTAAATCCTATAATTTGACAATTAATGCCTCTTGATAATCTTCTTACAAGGGATTTGCAAATTATGTTACATTACTAGTTTATATAATTGAATTATTAATCATTTGAATTCAACAATTTAATCAAAACCTGGACGGCTTAGAATCATGCTAAGATTCATTTGTTTGGAGTTAATGACTTCTTTTACATGTCTATTGGCCTTCTTTCTTCTTCTTCTTCTTCTTTTTATAAAGATTTTTATACCTTTTAAAACTTTCATATTTTAGTCAAGTTTCAAGGCAAAAGCTTATTAAAGTATAACTTTAGTTAACCATAAGTCTACCAATATGCAAAGTGTCATTTCGTCCTCTTCACACTGAATTCTTGAAAAATAACAGAATTTCGAATTCAAAGCTCTTTTAGTTGATTTGGATAGAATTTCACAATTCATACTTTACTATATATCAGGTTGAAAAAACATTAATAAGCTTCCTCTTTCTCAGTTACTTTATTAGAATATTTTAATACTCCCATGTCACTCTTTAGCACTAATTTGCCTTTGTTTAATTACACTGTGTTTGATGTTAGTTTCTACTTGTGATCAAGCTACACATTAATCTATAATTGATTCAGTGTATAAACGGTCGGCATCATTGTTATCAGTTTTTCAAATTTTTTTTCCACTCTTTCCGTCTCGCTTAAGTACGTAAAGATTCGCAAGTTGGAGAAAATGTTGAGGCTTGTCATATTGATCAAACAATTAATTGGATTGTACCAACAATAGATTGACTCAATTGGTGGGATTGTTACTTTCAATGTAAGTGATATTGAGTTCGAGATCAGTTGGTAATCTCTTATTAGAATAATCTTAAATGTATAACTTGCAGTTACTATTCTATAAAAAAAAATACATTTTGTTTTGATCTAAGTTATTAAATAATTTATTTATCTTTGGATTATTTGTAAAAAAAAAAAAATAGAGTTAGACAGTTGGTGGTTCATGATGCCATCAAAATATATTTCCAAAAGGAGTGCATTCGTCTATTTTGTGCAGCCATAGCTTACTCCACTTGAAACCTTTAACGGAAAATTTTGCTTGCTGCCCCCACAAAAACCAAGAGAAAAAGGGCGAGGGAAGAGGGAACAAAAGAGCAGAAGAAAGTGTTTTACAGCTTATCATGTTTGAGCAAATATGCAAGAAGAGCCTTTGGTGTATGTCTGAGCAAGGAATTATCCACGATGCATGTTCATAAATATCTGATTGCTGCCACAATCGCATGGTGAGACAAAGAAAGAGAAAATTGCGTAAAAATCTACTTTGGTAATGATAATATGTGAAACAAAAAGCTCTCTTCTGATAATTAGGTGAGACATGAGACACTGCAGCCATTTGTAACATGGGAATGATTTTGTCATAATTTAAAAACGTACTTGTTTGTATTGAGATATGTGAAAGAGAGTGTGAAATGCAATGATCATAGTCATAAGAAAACCAACATTTTTTATAAAAAAAAATCTGTAAATTGAAAATAAAAAATAGTTATTAAGATTAGAATTTAAATTTTAAATTATTGAATATTATTTTTAAAAATATGTGATTAATTTTTGAACTAAAAAATCAACATTTCACTCAAATCTATTACAAAAAAATCATCATAGTATTCTTAAATATGAATAAATTAAGTGTGAAGACAGCGAGGAGAAGGGGAAAAGGACGAGAAACGTCAAAAGACAGCCACGACAATTGGGTCAAAGACAGAGATTTACCAAGGTAAGGCTACTGGCTTTCGGACAGGAGAATGGAATGTCTGACCCATTTTCTAAGTTTGACGCGCGTGTCTTTGGCACCAGTCACTAAAAGGCAAAGACTGGTTTGTCAGCGTGTGGACCTGACTGCTGATTCTTGGTCTCCGTGATTGCATCTTACACGCACGCGCTTCAAGGCTGCACTTTTTTTTTTTATATATTCTATTACTCTATAAATAGATATAATAATTTAAAATATGATATAATAATATAATATAAAATTAATATGAATAAAATATATAAAAATAATATAATTTAAAATTTTAATAAAAAATATAAATATATTTAATAAAATAAAAATTATATTTTTATTTTTTATTTATACAAATTATAATACATAATTTTTATATAAAATATAATATAAATACATAAATTATTACTGTTGTATATCAAACAAATACACAAATTACCAAACCTCTATAAAAAAAAAAAACCTCATATTCACTCTTTTCATTTGCTTACGTTACTGACACAACAAACACTCTCACTCGCTCGAGGAGGATTTCACTTCCCATGGTACACTCCTTTAAAGGGTTGTTGGGTTGTTTGACAAACTTTATTAAAATCTATTTAAGCCTCCTAATGGTCTTAATATATTTTATCACCGTATATAAAAAATTAACTCATGTTTTTAAATCCTTAAAAATTGGAAAAATTTCAAGTTTAATAGTTATTTGACATAGTATCAATGACATATAACAATCTTTTATTGGGTATAAAATTCAATTACTAAATTTAATTCAAATATTTTATACAATCATTATTAAGAATTAATATTCAACTGATCTAATATTTAAATTTCAACATTTATAATCTTTAGTTTTATATTAAATTATGATTTTTTTTATAAAAAGAATGACTATTATAATTTATTCTAACTATTAAATTCTCCCGTAAAGTATGCTCTAAGTTTAGAGCATTTTTAAGATGGATTTAACTTTACTCATATAGTTGTTGACAAATTAAGTTTTCAACTATGATGAATATATGTGGGAATAGAGAAAAGATTGAATAAAACAGTTGCATTAAATTAGCATATATCTATTTTATTCAAATCATGTCATATAATCATATTATTAAAAAATTATTTATTTATTATAAAATAATTGATTAATTTATTAAAATAAATATTTATCATTTAATTATCGCATGTCATATATAATAAATGATTGACTTTTTTTGAATAAATGATTACGTAATATAATTTGAATGAAAATGATACATGTTAATATAACGTAACTATTTCATACAAAATTTTCTTCGTGGGAATATTATTTTTATATAGAAAGTCTTTTAAGATGATATTCCTAACCTAATAAACTAAATAGTATATATATATATATATATATATATATAGAGAGAGAGAGAGAGAGAGAGAGAGAGAGAGAGAGAGAGTAGACTTTGAATTAGCCCTCAGCATATAAAAAACAAAACTAGCTACTAGTAAGAAATTCTTTCATTCTCCTTTTGTTAATTTTTGTTTAATCTTTTATTCATTAATAATTAAGTGTATATATTGCATTAATATTTGCAATTGACATTAATATTGCACTGTTTGTTAGCTTTCCAAATATTTCCTAATTGCCCGATAAATTTGGCTTGATGTTTAAGGTGGAAAAAATATTCAACAATAAATTAATTTAAAAACCAAATTCATGATTAGAAATCATGGGAATGGTCGATTTGGTCCAATTTATTTTTAAAAAATTCTAACAATCATCTCAGTTTCTTAATCGGAAACTTCCCTTGATCATCTAACCACAAATATCAATGCCAATAGTACTTAATCAGGCTATAATTACTGTATGTTCCAACTGGAATTGGGTGATGTTTGAAAGCAAGGAATCCGAGAGAGTGTTTGGGTTTGCTTTTCCAAGAACCAAGGCTGCTTACCAAGGACGAATAAAGCACATTCAAGACCGTCAAAGGGAAAAGCTTTCTCTCACTCAAAGACGGATAACAATGCTATAGTTTGGTCGGTCGTTCAGTCGTCATCCTCGTTATCTTAGTAATCAAAGGAATATAGAATTTACAATGATCCCGGCCGAAATTGTCGATATTGAAATTAACGTAAAGAAATCAAAAGGCTCGGAAATCCATGGCAAATCAAATCTAAACTCTGATTTCAATGAGTTCCATGTTTGATGAGTGCACATGGAATTGTGTGCAATAGAGCAATAGCTGCAGCTTCCACTTTTGTAATGTCTTTGTTTTGTTACTACAACGATATATCATCTCCAAACAAGATGCCCCGAGCCTGATCTAACCAGATTCTTCTTCTCTTTTGAACCTGAGTCCTTCACGTTCTCCCACATGCACATGTCCATGAATTTTAGATTCCCGGCCAGCCCTATTACTCAATCACTTCCCTCTCTCTCTCTTCTTACCCTTCAAAACTTTGCCTGCTCTAGAAAAAGTGAGTAGTTATCATATGGTTGTGTCATTTCCTTTTTGCATGAGCCATATTTATTTAACAAGGCAAAAGAACAACAGCATCAATTTCAAAACAATGTCGTTAAGGAAACCAGTTGTTGCTGTCTCCATCATGGAAATGGGGGTTTGCCTTTGCCTACAAGGACCTTGGGTTGGGTATCTTCCTCAATTTAGGTGAGTAGCATCCTAAGATGTCACTTTTTAGCTGTCCAAAGAAAAATATGGATTTGACCAATTCATACCCCAAGAGTTGGCACTAAAAATTTGATCACCAGACATGCATCATTAGCTTAAGTTGTTTTTAGCCTTTGATGGATGCCAAATCTACGTGGCATTCCGTGCATGAATATAATTTTATATTGGACTATAGGTCGTCGACAACGATAATATTTCTTTTTAAGATGAATTATTAAGGTTTAGTTATGAAGGCATCATCATCTACATGACATGATCATGGATTTTTTTTTTCTTGTCTGCTAATTTATGACTCACGAATACACGTGCATGAATATTAAATTTATCTTGTCGGGTTATTTAAATTGATTATAAACTTATTAGTGAATGTGGAATGTAGCCCAATTAAGCATTAATTCAAATTATATACTATTGGACTGACTTTTAGAGGTTGTAAATTTTTAAAGATTGTGAATTGAAGAGAATTTAATCACAAAATGTTTTCCTTAAGTTATATAAGAATTGGAAGATTAAAAAGTAGATTAAAAATTAAAAAAAAAATGTGGAATGTCTTATTCCAACTTAGCTACATGATTCCTATGATTAGACAATACCATTAAATCATATGTCAAAAATCAAGCTTAATATTCGATTTTCAAATCTCTGAATCATGCCACTATATTTAGGCAGCATTCTATTAGAACTTAAATATAATAGTTAGACAATTTCTTATCAGCTTAAAATTTTAAGATAATCGACCACCTAATTTAACAATTTATTAGAACTTTCAAGTTCGAATTCTGAAAAGCACAACTCTTTTAGTATTTCTTCATACAGTGTATTTTTGCCCATTAGGCTATGCAATCTTTAGCCTTTCTTCAGCTTGCACTTTTATTCTACACTTGAATTTGCTGTAAGTCTATTAATCATTTATTTGGCTTGCATGTGAGGAGATGTATTAGAACTTAAATATAATATTTGAGTCATTTCCTATCAGCTTATGTTTTTAAAATAATCAATCAATCAATTTAACACATTCCATGAAACAACGTTTCATATAAACTATTTATTATTCTATATAAACTATTTATTATTCTATATAGTATAGGAATAGTAATGGAGCGAATATCAGTCATTTTTTAGATATCCGTATCCGAATTTGTTCAATATTTATAATATTTGAATTCATTTAAGTTTAATATCATTATTCAAATTTGAATCCGTTTAAATAAAAACTATTTGTTTAAATAAACAAATTCATTAAAATATTTGTTTATTTAAATTTTTTGTTAATATATAAAATAAAAATGGATTTAATTTAAAATTCAAGTTCGATCTTAATTAATAATAAATAAAAATTATTTTTTAAGATTCAAAACCTTTTACAAGTATAAAATTTTATATATTTTGTATATGTAAACGGGAAATAGATTCGGATATTTATAATTATTTACTAAAACTTAAATGGATTCAAATATTAAATATCTAAGAGATACTATTTATATTTATTCCAAATTTGTCATGTATAATAAATCTTTCATTCGAATCCGTTAATTATCCATTTATAATTATTTGAATCCGATATAAAGGGATCCGATAATGACAGATATCTGTTTATTTACTATCCATTACCATTCTCTATTTGAATTTGAGAAAAAAAAATTATTTTTGATTAATTTCAACAGCAATATGATTTTAATCTTTTATGTCAAAGTGGGTTTGTCTTTTTCTTAATGCAAAACAGATTTTTCTTGATCGCATTACTGTATTTTAATGTTTCATGAAACATATCTTAAAACATTAATTCTCTCTCGTTTTGCCTTTACACTGTAGTTTTGCCTTTTTTTTTTTTTTTTTTTTCTAATTAGCTCTAAATATTTGCATGGAAATGAAAATGGAAGCTTGCGTGAGGAAGCACTCAATTTGATTATGATTGTTCAGTTTGTTTATGTCCCACTGATTTTTTTTTTTTACTTATACAAATAGAGCCCACATACCAGATTGGTGGGGGAAACACAGATTTTTGTTTTGTTTGACCCATCATTATCAGGAGTCAATGGAAAAAATTAATTGATTTAATTAAACCATAATTGATAGATTAAGAAGAATTAATGGTCAAGCAATTAGACCATAAGCTCCAAATCTGATTAATTGTTTGAAGGTTCAGCGCAAATTACGCTATCAGCTGCCCCAACTACCACAAGTTTCACACTGTCACAGTAACATGAAATTAAGATCTATATGACATTGCTTCTCTTTCTTACTCTTAGTTTCTTAATTTTCTTCACTTAAATTACATTTTTCCTTTTATCTTGTGATTAATAACGTTATTGGGTTCCTTGGACAACTTTAACAAGTTTAAGAAATTAAGGATCCGGAAAAAAATTATATATATGTATATATGTGCGCGCATATTTTTAATTTTTTTTTATTTTTTATTTTTAAGAATGACCTATTTTTGGGTTATAATGTTCAGCGTTTCATACAGTGCATACATTTGGTGAATGTGTCAACTCTGATTATTGAAATGGAAGACCAATATATATCTCTTTTAGTCCTTTTAGCATTAGACGCTAGACAAACACATGAAATCTCTTACAGCTCAGTTTGAAGCTGCCCATTCAACAACCTTAAATTCTTTTTTGTTACCTGTCTACAAGACACAAAGGTAAATTGTCAAAACTCAAGACAAGTTACAAGGTCAATTTCCATTGATCTTGTGTATAATCACCACTTTATATATATATATACAAAGGAAATTATTATGCCTAAATCAACTGATCAATGGTCAAATTTTGATTAACACAATTGGATACCTGGGTAAAACAATGAAAACATGCTTAAATAATCATGTCACCTGCTCTAAGGGGATGGCTTGTCATCTACTAAAGAAAGACTCGCCCAAGGTCCCAATAATTACTTGTCAAGGCAACTATATCAGAAATGACCTATCAAGATCTAGTTTATCTAAGATCATCAATGTAATTCATGTCTACTCGGATCATTAAATGAAATTATCATCCAATGATCTTTCTCGAATTTCACACAAATATCCCATCAATTGTTAATTATCTCAATTAAGTTGTCACACCTAATCTCAAGTAAAAGGTAGGTGAAAAATCAGATATGCAAAGTAACACAAAATCAGACCCAACTCTTTTAACTTTCTCTCTATTGAAGCTTTTCACACATACTTTACCTCTTTATTTTTTAATATTATCTCAAGTATACTGATTTGAGCGTTAAAACACGCACAAAATAATAATTTCAATACCCTTGACCGTAATTTTTTAACTGCAAATCATAATTGTGTTTTCCTTCCACCGTATTCCTTTCCTTCTAGGTAAGACATTCAAAAACACGTCAACAGAAATTATCACGATATTTCTTCTTTTCTTCCCCTTTTTCAACATAAAATATTCATCTTTCTGACTGTACCGGCAAAGGCCAAGCTGTGCGGCCGCCTGGAGAAAACTGGGCAAGGCTACGTGAAACCCAACAAGTCAGGCCCAGCAAAAGGTGACAAATTCGAAATTTTCTTCCGAAGGGTTGCCTTTGCTGTGAAGTAAATTAAACCTCCAAAAGTTGGTAAGCATTAAGGAATATAAGCAAAGAAAAAGTTGTAACAATTTGATTTTTTACCATATTACCATGTTGGAATTTTCCTGTATTATTTCAGCTGCAGATTCTCCAGACTGTTTATAGTGGCAAAATATACATATCTCTTTCAATTTGATGTTGATTAGCACTACAGTCTACACGGAAATATAATTGCATCAACTTTTTATTTTTTTATTGCTTTTTGTTCAGTTATCTCTGACTGTTGTTTGATGGGAGCATGGGATGCATCTTTCTTTATTTTAGCCACTAATATGAGAGAAGCCTCGAAGTTGGCTAATGGGTTTTCAGATATTTGTTTGCATTTACCTTTGAATATCCCAAAAGGTGGAAAGTTGATGCCTACTCTCCATTTTTAAGGAAACATTCAAAAGACGATAACAGATGGATAAATTTGCTAATTTGTTGAAAGTCGTATAATTTATTAGTAAAATATTAAAAATTTAGTTTTAGAAATCAAGATTCAAATTTGAACAGAAAATTTCTGTTCTAAAGGAAGCATCATCATTATTTTTTTCTATCCAATGAACCAGATCAAGAATTCATGATTATAACATGCAAGGATCATCATGGATGTTTAAAATTCTTCTTAAGAGAGATAGCTTAATTAAGTATTCCTTGAAGTTGGACTATTGATTTAGAACTTTGATTGCCATTGAATCTTTAAATTTGTGATAGAATCAAAGTTATTAATTTTGTTTCAATATTAGTCATACTGATCAATATGTTTTAATTATACCAAAGTACGATACGTTTAAGTATAATTTTTCATACTAAACCTAATACTAAATAATACTAATTATTTTCATCAGTTTCGACTAATATAAAAATTATTCAATACTATAAATTAGTTTTCAATTAGTAAAAAATTAAAATATTATTTTATATGATATTAACAACTTCGTTTTAGGGTGAATATGAGAGTTCCAACCCATTTCTCATTTGGTTATCAATTGAAGATTGTGGAAGCCAAATGAATTACAAAAGTATTGCAATTTTCTTTTGCATTTCGACCTAATGTTCTTGATAGTTGATACCCACTTTCCAGCACCTTTGATATAGCCACCTAAACTTTGTGTTTGGCACCCTCCGTCACTCTTTATTTCTCGGCCCAAATGAAATGAAAAGTCATTTTCCATTGGCCCAAGACTTTCACTACAAAAAAATTGTGGCCAAAGATTAACAGCCCATACAAACCCATGCCTCAAGCCTGGTTTTGTCTTTTAATTAAGGATCAATTAGTTTAACTTCTTGTGCAAGATTATCCTTGAAATGAACCATCAAGTAAATATTGTGAAATTCTTTTAGCCTTAGTAATTAATCTATAAGAAAGTCATTAAAAAAGAGCTTAACCTTTACAAAATTTAAAAAAAAAAAAAACTCCTACAGTTTAATTTGACTGCATGGGACGTGTCATGCAAAACTTCTATAACAATTTCTTTAAGATGGTGCATCATCTTATAGGCGGCCAATTCTTCGTGGTAATCCGAAATTTTGGTAAATCCTGATTTCACCACCCAATGTGGCTGTAACGATTACTAGGCCCCAAGCCGTTGCTTGTGTTGGATGGTGTCCATGGCCAACGACATCTAACCAAGACCGAGACGCAGACCAAGATGATGATGGTGTGGCAGAGGAGATTGAAGGTGAATGATCGTATCTTATTGAGGCCGAACTTGGGTTGGAAGCAAAAGAGATAGAAGGTGAATCCCCTGCTCTTATTGAGGAACAAGAGTTTAGGTTTGTAGCAGGGGAAATGGAAGGTGAATCACCTTCCCTTGTTGAGGAAGACCTCAAGATGGATGATGACTCGACAATCCCAGTATCTGTACGAGAAACCTGAGCAAGCTCTTCTTCGGGAGGGGTTATAGGTCTTTCTATATTGTTGTTGTTGTTGTTCTTCTTATTCGGAAGTGGTGGCAAGGATTTTTTGTTGTTGTTTGATCCAGGGCTGTCTTCTTTCCTTGGCGATTCACACTTGGTGTTACTTTGTTGTGGTGGGCATCGTTTCGAGTGTCTTTTTGAATGTGCTGTTGCCATTGATGGAGGTTCACCTTTTATAGTACCAGGCCATGGGATTGCTACCGAAACATCTTTACATAGGAAGTGTTCGTGACTTCGAGCAGTGATCATAGTTCTTTTTCCTGTGCCTGTATTTCGAGGTTCCTCACACCTCCAAACAAATACCTGAGAATCTTCGCTTGCACTTATGACATATTTTCCATCTAAAGTAAATGAAGCTGCAATTTGACTGCTGGTATTTCGAAAGCCTGATAGCCAAGAACATATATATGCATTTCATTGACTGGAATTAAAAAGTAGCATGTTTAAAACAAGAATGAAAAGAGATCAGAAGATTAGTCTTGATTGTTGTTTGTTGAGGGGAGTACCTCTAAATTTACGAATGACTTCTGAACCATCCAAAATTCGTATTCGAGAATCAGCTGAAGTAACGAGTACTTCAGATGGATTAATTGGACAAAACTATTCACAAGTAAATATGAAAATTTAACAATGTGGATTGCCAGAGTATATTTATGAACTTGACTGCAATTGTGAAGGTTACCTGGAAACCTGTAATCTTTTTAATATGAGCCTTCTTCTTGTTTCGAATGGTAATCTGTTCTAACTGAGTTAATTTGCAACCTAGATCATCAATTAAAACGAGAATAATTATAATGATTTCATGCTGAGATAGTAAATTTAAACGAGAATAACCGTATACACATTTGAACCAAGAAGAGCAAACTATACCGTCAGTGCTGTACATTCGACAACTGCCCTTATGTGAACCAATTAAGGCACCCTTCAATGATGAAAACATATGCACAATTTAGAAAGGGGACCAGATTATCTTTGATGTATTTGAAAAAAAAAATCCATTTCATAAAAAATATTTAATCAGGTAAAAACAAACACAGTTACTGATCATGTTACAGATACGAACTCTGCTCAATTGATGCAATTTCACTGTGACTCCACTTAACTTCAAGGAAATGAGAGTTACAGAATATGTACAAGACTATGACATACGTTTGGTTAATATTTCAAATATTATTAAGCACCAAAAACACCTCTAATTAAAGAATTATACTATGAATGTTGTACCAGGATGAACAGTTTCAAGCAATCATTAAACAGCTAAAGTTACTTAGCAAGACCTGGCCATCAGGGGTGTAGCAGGCAGCTGTAACCATTTCATGAAGATCAGTCCAATCAACAACTTGCCGATCTGGTATGTTCCAAATTCTAACTTTTGCATCAAGTGACCCACTAATGAAATAATCGTCGTCCATAGGATTGAAATGTATGCAAGTTACTGCCAAAAAAAAAAAGCTATAATTTAGTAGGATTTTAGTTTAACAGATTGAACATGAACTTTAGTTGAAGGTGAAATGGAATGGTATCTTACCATAGTCATTGTGGGCAAATAACTTTAAACAGCTTTTGGTTTCCAGGTCCCATAACCTTACAGTTTTGTCCATTGAAGATGAAAGCAGTCGCTGCAAATCCATCAAGTCAACCTACAGGTTATATATAGATTAAATCTGTGGATAATATGTGACAAACATTAATGACATGTGGACCAATTGTTTGATTAGAAAAATAAAAATGACTCCATGATTTTTTCTTGATCTACTACATTGGCAAGAATTCTGAGAATCAGACCTGAGATCTAGACCAGGACAAGTCCAAAACATCATCCAAATGGCCCTTGAAAGAACAAAATGGTCTGTCTGATAGCGAAAACACGGTTTCTGGCACATGTACGTATTCAGGAATGTGGTTGCCTTTTTTACTAGATGAGCCCTTTCCCTTCTTCTTTTTCTCATGCAGATTACCTGCAGCTTCCAAAAGTCCTGATTGATCCTGGGACAAGGAGAGCGAAGGATGAAGTGGTGAACTAGCCAGGGATGGATGAAGTGGGGTTAAACACCCTGGTGTTAAACTCCCTTCATTCATGGACATAATCTCACATTCCTGAACTTCCCAAACATGAATTATCTTATCCTCACCAGCACTCGCTAAAAACCTCGTATCTGTACTAAACCTGATGGTCCAAATCGATCCCTCATGCGCTTGAATTTCTTGACATAAATGTAAAGCACTCAACTCCTTATAAGATTTCCCCGTTTGTCTAACTTTCACCCACTGATTCTTGACATTCCTTTGATCCATAGCTAACACGTTCTCCCTATCTTTCTCCCCCCTCAATGTCATAGAATTGGCCACCTCTTTTATACTTCTCAACATGGCTGCACCTCTTCTCTTGCTCATCCTTAAACTCTTGGAAAGATATGAATTGAACTTCCGTTGATTGGCAGGATAATTCATCATCCTGTTAACATTTTCTCGACGCATTAACTCCTTTACCATTGGTGAATACCCCAAACATTTCTCAAATTCCTCCATTGTCAACTGCTTCCCTGTTTGAAGATCACTCAGTTTGTTCCACATCCCATCTTGATCATACTCATTAACTATAAACTCTTTTCCTGTATCCAAATTCTTAATCAAGAAAAAAGCTCCGAACCTATTTTTCGAACCAACTGAGGTTAAACCACCGCTTTGCTTAATCGTAGGACTATTCCCTGAATCTTTAGGGGAAGCTCTAATGTTTTCCTGGTACGGATATGATTTTTCATGTTGGGTTGATATTAAAGAAGATGTTCTTGTGAGAATTTGCTTAGATATGGAACCAAGAAATTCCTCTTTTCTTTTCTTTTGAATTGAAAGTGACTCGATGTCACCATCAGACCTGGACCGTACGAACAGGAAGGGAAGCGGAGAGTGAGACAATTCCTGTTTCGGAGAATCTTTGTTGTTTTGTTGAGGCTGCGCTTTGGAAACACTTGTATCGGCCGCAGGAACTTCGGCTGTCGTCTGAACCTGACCGTTGGGGACATTGTTTGAGACGCCAGGTTTGAAACTAAGAAGTTCTCTGTTGGGAGATAAGCCCATGCCTTGGAAAAGCCGCTGTCTCCGCTCCTTAATGGACCCTGGAGACGCCATCCAGATATCGTAGTCAGGAGTCATTGGGGTTGCCGTCGTGGCAAAAGCTTGGAACTGTGGTGTGTGAACCGATGATACCGCGGAAGCGAAAGAAATGCGGCTGTCATCGAAATCTTCATCGTCATCATCAGAACCTGACGAAACACAATCGAGTGGCACGACGGAGGATATTCTATCGTTGGATTCAAAGAACTCGTCGTCATCGTCGCGTAGCCCATCCCAATTCATGGTCATAGTTTTTCTTCGCTCCTTTCTGTAAGCCTCCATTTTGGCACATTTGATAAACCAAAAACAAAACAAAAAAAACCCTTTGACGTTGAAACTTAGGTTTGATTCCAACACACTTTGTTCTTTGGGAAGGATGGGGAAGGAAAGAGAAAGAGGAATGATGGAAGAGAGGAAAAGAAGGGGAGGTTACCGTTTAGGAGTATGGGAAAGGAAGAGAAACGGTCAAATACGGTCATTTTGTTTGACAACCTGATCTCATATATATCTCCTCACGTCAGTAAGTTGGGGGGCCATTATGCTGGGCACATTCCCATTAACTTGTTTCCTAATTGGAGAATAATAATAATTGTTTGGCACAAGGCAATTTCAGCTTTAATTTGGTCTACTCAACACTCAACTCCAACTCTTCAAAATAGTTCATTATAAATAGAAAAACTAAACCAAACCAATAAAATTGAATGCTTTATTGATTGACCCCAAAGCTGTTGGAATGCACAGTGCGATTTGTAATGGCTTTGAATTGCGAAGGAGCACAGTGCGATTGGGCCTTGTCTTGAAGAAACCAAATGGATGGCTTTAGCCTTTAGTTATGTTCTCAGTTGGGTTTGAGTTTGGAAAGGTGTGTGATTTGTAATTTGATATTTTGGGCTTTCAGATCCCCCAGCTGCTTTACTTTCTCTACTTTTCTCTCGGATGCAAGAGGAAATCTAAATCTAGAATAAACTATTAATGAAAAAGAGAAAGAAGATTAAACTAAAATTAGAAACTTGAAACCAAAGATGGCAACTTCTGTTCTATTCCAAGTCTAGGAACAAATTCTAGCTCTTCTTTAAAGGAGCATAACATCTTGATCATTGAATACAAAAGAAGATGGGGTTCCTGCAAATAAAATATTGGAACTCTTCTATATATGCATAACCAATATCTCTTTTTCTTGGTCTGTACTTTTCTTATTGTCATCTTTCCATACTTTAACTTTACAGCAACATTATATCATAAGTTTCCTTAGACCAATTCCACCATGATGGAATAATGGAATTAACCAATAGAATAAGAAAATGGAACAATCGAAAGAAGAATAAAAACAAATAAAGAAGCAGATATATGTGGTTTTTTATATGAATACAAAAAAATTTTTGTTACCAACGCTAGATTAATTAGTACTACTAGCAATTTAATATAAGTTGGTGAAACCATCATAGCTTCTCTTTTGTTCGAGCTTTCTTGACCTTGCGGTGTAAATCAGCTATAAGAGGCCTGGGAAACAAGGACTCGACCTGTTGCGAAAGATCGAGTTGCAGATTCGCTGCACCACCACTACTTGGGGTCGACGCTTTTCTCTTATTCGATGGGAGTGGCTTTGGTTTTTTTGGTGCAGGTGGGCATTGTTTCATCACTGGGATTTTCTGATCCAAAGTTGTTGGAGTTTTGAACCCATAATCATCATCATCGGTTGCCTTGAATTCTCCTAAAGAAATATTCTTCTTCTTTTCTCTCTCATTTGAAGCTGTAACGTTTCTTTCTCCTCCTTTTTTCTCTTCATGATCTCCAAGTGCATCTCGTTCTTGATGATCACCAGGCCTATCATGTGAAGAAGAAGTAGCTGTAGCTTGACACTCCTCCTGAAACTCCAAAGCGGGTCGTTTCAGAATATCAAATTCCATCCCTTCTTCATCACCTTTAACGAGGAACAACTCTGAATTCGACATGCTGAGAAGGGAAATCTGGCTGAATTCTGCGTACATGAAGATCAAACAACAAGAAAACGAGAAGGAAATATTGAGGTAGAGAAAGAATGGAATATAATCGTCAAATCACAGCTTTTTTTCCATGAACTCTATTATTTTAGATTTTCTTTCATTGTTTTTTTCTACACTTTTGGTGAGAGCCAGGGAAAAATGAGGAAGAAACAGTCTTCAGCAGGCAATAGGTTATAAAGAGAAAGAGTTCTTAGATTTTTGTGCATCGGATCCTTCGCCTCCTAGAGGTTGGCTTTGAAAGCTCCACATTCACCAACTGCCCTCTCTCAAATATAAGAATTTCAGGACTATAAATTAATAATAATATCTCTGTTTTGGCACATACTTTTCGAGTTTTCTTCTTAATTTTGTTTTTGTCCTACGGTTTCTACGAATTTTGATGTATCTATCCACGTGGTTTGCTATACAATGGGGACCAACGGGTCTTTGATATGATGATATTCATCGAACCTCATCATCTCATTGTATGATATTATAGGAAACTTACCTTAGATGCTTTGTTTATCCTGCAAGCAAGAGACCAACTAACTTTGACTTTGTTTTATTTTTTTATATGTATGCAATTTTCCTGTATGAAATCATTGTCAAATTTTTATATTTTTTTAGATTTGGATTTCAATTTTTCAATCATGAAAAATATAGGTTTGATCAATTGTCTTTATATCTCCCTACGCCACTCGTGTGGTATGAAAATATGTTGAATAAAATCCTACGTTGGTTTCAGTCAAACCAATAACGTAATACATGGGATTTTCTTTACCAACTCCCTCCCAAGGGATTTCTATGCAAATTTGATTTTAATACTTGTTTTTAGTTAGACAACTTAACCATTCTCTTGTAACATACACATAATTTGATTGATAATATCGATCAAACATGATTTTACAAGTATAAATTAGTTGGATCAAACATGGTTTTTTCCCCTTTTTTGTGCAAAGATAACTGTATGCTGACCACTTGAACTTTGTTCTGAATCAAGCATCTGATCAGATTCAGGGTTTTAAAAGCAAATAAAATCAGTAACAGAAATGGTATATCTTGTAAACAACTGATTCAGCTAATTGACTGTATGCAGTTATCACTTGTTTTTCTTAAAAGGTCAAGAAAATTTTGCCTATTCATTTAATATTAGAGCCATCAATGCTACCCAATTATGTTAAAACTTGTTCATAGTTTTAACAAATAGGACCACTTCCTTTCAATACCCACAGTTGATTTCTTCATAAAAATTGAAAAACAGAAAGTTTGAAAAACAGCTGTTTATGACTGCCAATGAGGTTGTCTTGCTTTTTGGCATTGGCAGTGACACATAGAGAAATAGATTTGTGGTTTGTATTGGATACTCTCAGCTTTGGCAATGAGTCGGTTTCCATAATTTTATTGCGGTGGAGTAACTGATACGCAGTCTTTGGCGATTAGTAACTTTGGATTCCTTCCCCCCTGAAAATGGAAGGAGTTGAGATTTGGTAACCCTTCCATACTCAACTGACGACTATCACCAGCTCCATATCTGTTCATTATCGATTTGTTGTTTAATTCAGACCAGAAAAAAGCAAGAGCTAATACATTGTTATATACTCAACACAGTCCTGCACTGGAAACGAGGTTAATTGAGTTGGTAAAATTCAAATATTTCGTTTGTAAAGTTTTTGTTCGAGTTTCGTTGCTAAATAATTTGTAAATTTAATGTAAGTTTTCTATGAAACCTGTAATTTGCACTATCTTGAGATGATAAATTGAAGAGAAGAAAGTTGAAGCTTATCTCATGCTTTGAGTGCAAGCCTTGAGGTGCATGGTTTTCATCATCAGATTGTTTCCTGTTGCCACCCCACCCTTCCTTTGTTGATGTAATAATACTTATCCAATCAAATTCTGCCAGCATTGCAGCAAATGAGTATTGCTTCTTATGTGATTGGAGGATGTGAAAATGTTTATTAACAAGGGAGGTGAATTTCGCGGAGGATGGAACATTTTTGGGGTTTAGGGATTTAGGTAGATGTTGAAAACTAGTATAATAATGCCTGTTTAGCAGGAAAATAAGGGAAGAAACTGTTGAAACACGCACTCCCTGGTGTGGAATAATTGCATGTCAAAACACATGGATCATGATTTTGCCCCCATTGCCAACCATCATGCATGTCCAATGCCCACAATCATCTCTTCCAATTTCAACTCCCTCTTGCTTTTTCTTTAACAATCCAACCCCACAAATCTCCATTTCAAGTTTGGTTTTACTTTCTTAACATCCCCTCTCCTATTAAGGCTGTCATTTGACACCCAAGACCCAACTATCTGTATTTTAGGACCACCCCTAGCAAATCAGAACATTAAAAATTTTGGGGGTTTTGCATGTGACTACTTTATTTTATTGATTCTTTATGCGTGTGTTTTCGGGGGAAAAGGTTGGACAGAAGGTTGGCGTTTGTGGTGGAGAGATTAGATCAAAGAAAAGTGCTGTCAAGTACACCTAGAGAGGGATTCATTCATTGCCCCCAAGAGAGTTCCTTAAACCAAATTTTGCTACCAGTCGAATCATTAACCAAATTTCGAATTCCAAACCTTGGGTTGTTCAGTTTATTCAGCTGAGATTCTTTGCATTTGAATTGAAAAGTACTGTCAAAAGAAAAAGAAAGAAAGGGCTAGCTATTACTGGCACTACACCTAAAACCATTACTGCTAGCAAATTTCATCAGTGTATCATGTGTGGGATGGTACATTCACATGAAACTTCTAGCGCTGGTCACTTTTACTCACATATGACAATGCTTAATCAATACAGGAAATGATAGGTCCTGGACAAGGAACATGGGAAGAATGGCTTAGGGGAGTTAATTAACCAAACAATTACCCTGGTAACATTTCAATTACTGAGCTGAAAGAAAGTTCTTTCGGCTTCTGCAGGGTGATGACTGCAGAAGAGTAAATATGTCCTTGGAATTGGGTGACACCTTAGCTGTAAACAGTAAGTTTTTGGATGAAAATTGTATGAAAGCTGTCACCTCCTCCATCTACACAGAAAGGACAAGTTAAGTTTTGAACTTTGAAGTTAAAGAATTTCGTACAGACTATGTATAGTTTTACCAGAGTACTTCAAACCAAACAACAACTTTTTGACAGAAACAAGATTTGCAGCTTCTGGCTTGGTTTCAAGCAAGTTTGTATATATCACAGCTTACATCACAACAAACCCTTTTGAATTTGATCGACTGTTCCACTGTGTAAACCATAGAAGTATGTATAAATGAAGTAGAGATTAGTATGTACGTATTTGGGTCCAGATACTCTGCTGTCAGGTGCATAGATTCCCTTACTTTTGGAAGATGCCTTAGCCAAATTGCCAGTTGGGTTTTTTTGTTTCGGACCCTTTTCTTTGATGCTGTCCACTATGTTCTGTCTCGTCTCTCTTGTTAGTGATATTGGCATCGGCATGTCAGGATTTCCAACGCACCCATGTAACCTGTTAGGCAACCTTTTATCATCATGAATTACACTTCTAAGAAGATTTTGATCCCTTTTTTTTTTCTTTGAAAAAAATTATTTCTTTTGGGTGTATCAATCACATCCTCATCTAAAAGTCAGAAACCGATAATGGTGGGGGCATTCCCCAAATTTCAGTTTCCATGTGGGTCACCATTGAAAAGCAGCTTTTGGGTTGACTCATAACTTGATCATGGTGAATCATAGAGCTGAAACCGGCCATGCCGTGGGAAACAGGAATAACAGACTTTTTCGAATCAAAGACAGGAAATAAATTCAACATTGGATTCTAAAAGAGTTTTAATTCTCTTACATAATCTAACTCTATCTTGGGTAAAAACCTGGTAACAAGATCCGTTGATAATTTGGGGATTTATCTATTTTTCTTAAAAATTGAATTCTCACACAGTTAAAATTCTATCTTCAGCAATTGAAATTTCTTTATTTTCCAATTTTTCAAAGGCCTTGGTTTCTTTTTGTACCAAAATTCATTTGACGCATTACTTTTATCAAATTAAAAAAAAATAATTAATTTATTTTTTTATATAAATATCATCTTAACAAATGCTTAGTATCATTCTTTAACATTTTGATTTTCCAATATTTGCCAAATTTATACATATCCAAGTAAAAAGCATAGTAGAAATTGGGAAAACAAAGTGAAAAATATTTAAACAGAGCTTGACAGGCAACCACCCTCCTTCAAAGCTGACTGGCTGATCTGCCTGATTTATGGTTATTAAATCGTTGGGTGAGAGGATGGATCAATACTATTGACACTTTAGGTGAGAAAATTTTATTTAAAAATTTAAAGTTAATTAAAAATAATAATATTTAATTTGATTTTGATTAATTTTTTTATTTTTTAAAAATAACTCATTATAATTACATTTCATATCACATAATAATTATATATTATTTATGTCAATATTTAAATATTATATTAATATTATTAGATTTAAAAATTAAAACAACTTAATATTCAAAAATAAAATTTAGATATTTAATTAAAAAATATTTTTATTTAAATATCATATTAAAAAAAAATTATAATTGTTCAGACTTCAGAGTCAATAGCGATATTATCCCGAAAAAGAAATGAAAATAAAACAAATGGTTTGAAATTCGTGAGATACCGAGTAAACTGCACATTTAATAATAATTTTTTTTTTTCGAAAAACGAACAAACTGTCCCTTTTTTTTTTTCTTGTTTTATTTTTGTTTATTCTTTCCATTTTTGAAACAACTTGAGGCTCTAAAGGCGGGTAGTGGCTGAGAAGACAACCTCAAAGAACGCGAAATCTCGGAAACCTTTTTTTCATAATCGTCGATCGATTCTAGGTTCTTCTTTTTCGATGTTGATTTTGTCATTCTAGATTATTGTTTTTTTCCCCTTTTGGAGCTTGTCATTTCGATCTCTAACAATGTTTTCTTGATCTGTCATTTTCTTCTGTTAAATCATGTTCTTATTATGTAATTACTGCTACTTGTCATGTTTTCTTACTATTTTTTGGCTGTTGGTTTGGACATTATATAGATTCAAAATGCAATGTTAATTTGCTATAATGAGCTATTGATGATGCTTTAAAATGTTACTCCATTTTTCGTTTCTGAATTGAAATGTTGGTTGAATTGCAAGATGTGGGGGTATTAGTGATTGAATTTTTAAGAAGTTTCTTTCAGATCCATCTATGATGTTGTTAGATGTGATTTCTATTTTGAAATAATCTGTATCTACTACTGTTGTTAATGCTGTTGTTTCTCTTCCAGGTTGTAGAAGATGGCTGATGGTGAGGACATTCAGCCCCTTGTCTGCGATAATGGAACGGGAATGGTTAAGGTGGTAGACTGGATTCTATATCATTTAAATGCTATTCCAATAAGTTTTTGTAACTCCCTCTTTTTGTGTATAATATTTTTACAACTAGTTTAAAAATTGATTCTTAGGCTGGATTTGCTGGGGATGATGCTCCAAGGGCAGTGTTTCCTAGCATTGTTGGTCGCCCACGTCATACGGGAGTGATGGTTGGCATGGGACAGAAAGATGCATATGTTGGGGATGAGGCTCAATCTAAGCGTGGTATTTTAACTCTAAAGTACCCAATTGAACATGGCATTGTCAGCAATTGGGATGACATGGAGAAGATTTGGCATCATACCTTTTACAATGAACTTCGTGTTGCTCCAGAGGAGCATCCAGTTCTCCTTACTGAAGCCCCTCTCAACCCAAAGGCCAACCGTGAGAAGATGACCCAAATTATGTTTGAAACCTTCAATGCACCTGCTATGTATGTTGCCATTCAGGCTGTTCTTTCTCTTTATGCTAGTGGTCGAACAACTGGTAAGCCATTCATTTAGTCAAAAGTGTGATCTATTTCAATTTGTTTCCAAATGTTTTGTGTCAATACCTTGTTTTGGGATCTAAAGGAGGGAAGATCACCCGACTTAGCCAACTAATAATGATTTCAGTGTTCAAAGGTCTTTGACTAGAAAGCTTTCTTTCTGGGTTTAATGTTTCTTTGCATGTTTTAATTTCCTAACCTACTTGTTGATCATTGAGTGAACAGAAAGATTCAATTTGAGAGACATAAAATTTCAAGAATAGATATGGGTTATAAGAAATGGTTGTTTTTAGCGTACACAAGGGGATTTTTCCTTTATATCCTATTGCAAATCAAATTATATGGTTATGCTAGGCAGGAAGGTAGTTCTTACTAGGGTAATGCAGAGTTGTGAGATCTTCTTTCTGTGTGTTTCTTGCAGGTATTGTGCTTGATTCTGGAGATGGTGTCAGCCACACAGTCCCTATTTATGAAGGATATGCTCTTCCACATGCAATTTTGCGTCTTAATCTTGCTGGTCGTGACCTGACCGATGCCCTGATGAAGATTTTAACTGAGCGTGGTTACTCATTCACCACCACAGCTGAACGGGAAATTGTTAGGGACATGAAAGAAAAGTTGGCTTACATTGCCCTTGACTATGAACAAGAACTAGAAACATCCAAGACCAGTTCTTCTGTTGAAAAGAGCTATGAGTTGCCAGATGGTCAGGTGATCACCATCGGGGCTGAGCGATTCCGATGCCCCGAAGTCCTTTTCCAGCCATCTATGATTGGGATGGAAGCTGCTGGTATCCATGAAACAACTTACAACTCCATAATGAAGTGTGATGTTGATATTAGAAAGGATTTGTATGGCAACATTGTGCTTAGCGGTGGTACCACCATGTTCCCCGGTATTGCCGATAGAATGAGCAAAGAGATCACAGCTTTGGCTCCTAGTAGCATGAAGATTAAGGTGGTTGCTCCACCTGAGAGGAAGTATAGTGTGTGGATTGGGGGTTCCATATTAGCATCCCTCAGCACTTTTCAACAGGTAATTTTGTTATGCATTTATCATCAAGTGTTCTTATCAAAGCACTATATGAAAATTTTTAATGTCCCTACTTTTCCCTTGAGTGCAGATGTGGATTGCCAAAGCTGAGTATGATGAGTCTGGCCCTTCAATTGTGCACAGGAAATGTTTTTGAGCATAAGTATAGGCTTCTTGCATTTTCATGTTCTGGTTTCATCATCTGTTTTTCCTGTCCCATCACCCTTGTTTGGACAATAACCTTGAAAGGATGAAAGATTGTTGGAATATTTTCGGTTATCATTTTCTTTTTTAGTGAGGGACAATTGCCAAACAATCTTGTTGCTAGTATGTTAATTCATATTATTTGTTTCTTTTAATCGCTACATTATTTGTTAGCTACCACGAATTTGATGAATGAATGATTAGTTCTTTATGGTATGAAACGATATCAGTAAATTGTAAATGTACAACCATCACATTTGCCCTATATTGTGTCACGTAGCTTTTACATTCAATTAAATTGAAAATGAGATTTGATGACAAACGACTGACCCTAACCCTCTTCTTGAGTGTGAAAGGGAAGGTAGCTTGTGAAAAGCAAGAAAAATCAAAATCTTAACATCTTTGGAGTCACGATTTTCATTAACATTTTAGTAATGACATGTAAAGTGCTGCATCAGATGGAACAAGATAGCTCAAATGCGGTGGACCATTTAGTTCAATGATTAATGTAATGCAAATTCGAACATTTGATTCAATAATTATTTTTTAGACGAGTTTATTGCTTTTGTTCGTTTTATACCCGTCTTAGAACTTTGCTTATGTTAATAAAATTGCATTAACTTTCATATCTTTTGTCAACGTTTGGTAATCAAGTTCAGTGGATGATTTGGAATCAACCAGTGTGACTACCATCTGGCTAATGCTAATTGGCCAACACATAGCAATGAGTCGCCATGGGTCAAGGAACGTGAGATTGACCCATGTTTGTAGATTTGAAACTGGAAACACAAAGTTGACTTTAAAATGTTTTAAAAACTGGATTGGATTGGTCCCTCCATTTTACCTGAAGCAAGCTACTGCATTTCAGATTGAACTTGTTAGAATTTGGATTCAAGAGTCAATCAAAATTTCACCCATCCATCCAGATTACAGTAGGCTTTTTTTTTTAGGTTTTCCAACAGAAGGTATTCGACAGTGACAGCTTAAAACTCCAATCCTAAAGTCACCTTTGAACATTAATTGACATTTCACGAGATGTTAAACGCCTTAACCAACCAGCAACTGTACAAAAAAAAAACCACCAACGTCCATGTATCTTAACTTTCTGTGCATGAATCTGAATCATGGTCCAAACAATGTTCCATTTATTACAATGAACCTACCAACTGTTCTTTATCATACCCAAAGATCTAACTGGAAGCTTGGACAGCGCCAGCTTTGTCTTCTAGTTTGGTCAAAAATTACTCAATTATTGTTCCTACAAACTATTTTAACAGATAGTTTTGGAGTTTGAAACTCAGGCCTAAGTCATGCTATCTGACTTTTACAATTTTCCAGGATGTCTGACATATTTGTTTCCAAATATCTACATCCTGTTGGAGATTAACGACAAATGAGAGGGGTGATTGACTATTGCAATCATGTCCAACTACACACTATAAACCTGAATTTTATATTGTGTAAGACGATGATAATAACTTTTATATTTATTTCTAGAAGAAATTTTAACTATTCAGCCATTGAGAGTGTCTGATTTTCAATTTTTTATGCTTAAGTATGCAATGATGCAGTTAACACCGGTCAGATTTGCTTAGTGGGAACCCAACTTTAAGGAACACAAACTACATCAGCAAATTGTAATCACAATTAGGTTCTCTCTCAGATGAGAAGATCACAGTGAAGGAGAGGACAAAAAATGACAGGAAAGCAGTTGAAGAACTTGTGTTCAAAGAAGTTGGATTTGGTAGGAAGTAGATGCAAGATGACTTCATTCCTTTTTTTTTTTTTTACATGAACCATTGTTAAGCCATTAGCTTCAACAGAAAATTTTGAATATGGAATCAACCATTTGAATTTAAAGAACAGTATAGATTCCAAGTTATGATCTGTGAACAGAAAATTTTGATTCCTTGGACATTTTTTCATTCAAAATGGGCCATATTCAAAGAGGATTGTGGATTGCAGGAAGAAGAATCAAGAAACCATGCATATCCCAAATGCCTAGCTTTAACTATAGAAGAAAATTGGTTGAAATAATTATAATCTTAACTTTTTTTTGGTACAAAGGAAGCCAATCTTAGGATGGAGTGCTGAGATTTGAACTTCAAACTCGTTGAATGCCAGCTCTTAGAGGTTACTGCATAAATCAACTGAATTGAGATCCGGCTACATTTTCTAATGTGAATTTATTACTACCTGATATTTCTATTTACTGATGAACGCCATATCCTTCCTTCTAAAGAAATAATGATCACAGAAACATCATCATGGTACATTCGGCGTTGCCCCGGTGGGATCTCAACCAACTCATGGAACTCAAGACCTGCCAGAGAAAAAGGAAAAACAAAGATTAAATAAAGCTAGTGTATTTTCCTAGATATTAAGATCTAGTTAAGATAGAAAATTTACCAGCTTTCTTAGCTGCTCGAATTAGCACTTCTTCAACAAGGTGTTGTGCGGGATCTCCTTCGGGAAATGAAGCAGTGAACCATTCCACTTCAGAGACAACTTGTTGATTAGTGAAATATTGATAGAGTCCATCAGAGGACAGTATCAAAAATCGGTCCTCAGTGCTTAGTTTATAGTGACTGAGTGAAGGAGAAGAGGTGATGTATGGGGATGTCCCGACATAATTGATTCTGAATATTTCATAGAGCGCATCATTCCATTTAGGCTGCCAAAAAAGCAACAGAGCAAACATCCATATTAGCTCCATATGAAAGCAAACCCTCGGGCTTGAACTGCCTATGAAAAGTAAGAATTCAAAACCATTTAAAGGGATATATCCATCTTTTGACCTCTGCTAAAAATAAGCTTTACTTTCTCACTGCTTTTACCTGTTTGAGAAAGCCAGCACCAAAAGCCCGAGTGACCTTCAAATACCCTTTCACTCTCTCATTAACAACTACCTCATCATCATCTGGATGTTCTTTCTTGATTCTCTGAACTTCCTGGTATTGAAAAACCAACGTCAGTTGATCCTGAAAGTAAAGAAATAAGCAGAAAAATACTATAACATCAAAAGAGGGAAAAAAACCTCTTCGACATCTGCATTATGATCCATTGTGAGCTGAAGAGGAATCAAATGAAAAGGCGGTTGGATCTCACGCTTAGTTTTAGACCCTGCTTTTTGTGCCAGAATGGCTCTGCTATCCCCCAAATTCATCAAATAAACATCTTCTCCATTCATCAACATTACCAAAACACAAGAACCCATTACATGTAACTCAGGTTTTAAATCAGCCACCTTTAAATAAGTCTCCTCAGTTTTACTCAAAGCCTCTGAAAGTGCCTTCAGAACATCAGAATGTTCAAAACTTTCCATTGATGAATTCGTCGAAAGCTCCAATTTTTCACTGTCCCATTCACACTTCCACTTCTTCAAACTTTTCCCACAATTTTCTTTACCTTCGAAAGAATCCAATCTCTCAGCTTCACCTGATTCGGTCTTATCTTTATCCCATAGCAGCCCTTTAAGCTCTTCAAATACAGCATTGAAGAGATTAGTAAGCAAGTGATCAGGTGCATCAGGTCCACTAAAACCATCATAAATCCCAACAAAAATCCACCCATCTTCTTCTGAAACAACGAGATGAGTTCGATCCTCACCAGCTTTTCCTTGTGCCCATTGCAGATTCTGACTTTTCATTGAGAACTGATCACCATCATCATCATCCTCATCATCATCATCATTTTGATCACCATGGTCGTCAACACTCAAACTCCCTCTACTGCTAGGATTAGTTTTAGCAAGAAAATTCCCATTACTTCTTTCTGTATCTGGTGATAATTCTTTATCCGAAACAAATACTTTAAGCATTTTATTTGATATTGCTCTCTTGAAACTCTTCATCAACGACAAACTTTTCTTCTTTGAGTTAAAACTACCATGAGACAAGCTTCTCTGGAACTTATCAATCGGACCTGATAAGAATCCGCCTTCCATTGTACCCGACCAACAATAGGAGTTACCAAGTGACACAGGTTGCAGAGAAAGGGAAGCAAATAACTCAGAGCTTTCAAACGTGGAGGAACGATCTGGTAAAGGGGATGACGCCAATGGAACCGCTGTTATGTTGGCGCTAACGGAAGCTCCGGAGATGGAACGAAAGGTTGTCGTTTTGGTGGAGGAAGAAGAGTCGTTCAAGGAGTGGACTTTGGAGGAGGAGAGACGAGCCGGGTCGGGTCGAACGTAACAAAAAGAATGTCCAACGAAGTCTTGGGACGGGTGGGGCATAATGTGAATCACCATTTCATGGCTTCCTCCATTGCAAGAACAGCAATGGCTTAGCTTTCTGACACTGTTTCCCATAATTTAAATTCTTTGGGTTTGTTTTTGTGTTCTTTTAAGGTTGTAAGAAGGAGAAGAATGGAACTGTAATAAAAGAAGGGAAGAAGGAGTTGACTTTTGAGAGAGAGCTTTGTTTGAAGAAGCCAAAGGAAGCATTTTATAATAATTGCAAATTGATTTATTTTAGGAATTTATGGGAGTTGACTATGGATGATGTTAAGCGCGTGGAGGAGACGAAATTTGTAATAAAATGATGGTTAAATTATTCTGTTAGTCCCTCTACTTATGTGAAAATTCTGATTTAATCCTTATATAATAATTTGAAAAAATTGAGTACTTGTTGGGATTTCAAATTTCAATTTAATTG
This sequence comes from Durio zibethinus, assembly GCF_047325235.1. Taxonomy (NCBI): domain Eukaryota; kingdom Viridiplantae; phylum Streptophyta; class Magnoliopsida; order Malvales; family Malvaceae; genus Durio; species Durio zibethinus. Next base: position 25,679,425 of record NC_143173.1, read on the forward strand.
TTACCCAATTTTATTTTCCATTATTAATATTTTTTGACTTAAATATTAACCTATTAATGTAAAATTAATCGTTATGATATGGCATTAATTAGCTGATGATATGAATATTTTTATCTATGGTTTTTTTAAATTTTTTTAAGAACTATCCATAACCTTATTGGTGTATACTATAAAAAAATATTGTCACATATTTTATTTTTAATATATTATTAATCTCATTTATAAGATTTAAAATTTTTTTTCAAAATGATATAATTTTTTTTAGGGAAATAAGAATAAAGCCAAGTGGATAAAAAAATTCACTTCATTAATTAGCCAAAAAAATTCATATTGTTTATCCATAGAGTTAGAGTTCAGGTGAAAAATAAATTATGTTAATAATTGGATTGAAATTTAAAATTTCAAAAAAAAATACATAAACTCAACTTTTTAAATTATTGTGTAGTACCCGATTTGTATTTTCTCAAAAGTACAAGGACTACTAGCATAATTAGACCTAAAATGATTAAGGAAATCTCAAAGTCAAAGGTTTGGGGATATTAGTGGGTTCATTTATTATGTTTTATTAGGGTAAATATGGAAATCATTACTTGAAATAGGGCTATTAATTTTAAGTACAGCTAATGGATTATTATGCAATGTGTATTAATCAATTACCCAAAGAATGATTTGTCAATTGCTCTGTAAATCTCAATCTCTCAGATTTTGTCAGATCTTTTTTAACAATTTTTAAACCAAATTTTCTCAAATTTTCACATTAAAAAAACTTTCTCAAGCTTTTTTTTTTTTTCATAATAATAAAAAGTGAGGCTAGTATATGTTAGCATTTTGAATTTTACTTTTATCTAGAACTATCACATTTGATTTATTATTATTATTATTATTATTATTATTATTATTATTAAATTTTAATAATTTTAAATAAAAAAATTATATTTTATTTTTAATATTTGCATTTATTTTGTAGTGATTTTGAAGCAAGCGCATTATTGGCTGCTTAGTGGTACTTTTCTTTTCAATTCAGGGGGTGACCACGGTTTTGGAGATTCTATTTTGCTTTTGAGGAACTTGAATCTTTTGTGACCACTGCCAATATACACTTCAAGAATCAATGCCCACCAAAAATAATAATAAAAAAAAAAATCAGCTTTTAGGTTTTTTTTCCAAATTGAGACTTTATATTATATTCTATAACTGGCAATCAGAAAAAAAAAAAATTGTGGTTCTTGGTTTTATATTATATGAAATAAATATGGATCCATGATTTGACAGGTATAAGAAAAACTCTTAAGGTCTTTATTTTATGAAGATTGAATAGCAGTATTACTCAAGAACAATTTTTCCTTCCTCCCCTTGTTTTCATGGTAACTGAACAGCTAGTGAAGCTGCAAAATTCATCTTAATCAGTTGATGGACTGAAAAGATTGGAAAAATGCAAGCGTTTCCTTTGTAAAGACATAGGAATTGCTACTATTCATTGTATGTTGGAACATATCATTGCAATCTAGTGCTAAACAAATGTTGGTTAAAAGAGATAGGTTTGACTGTTACTTGATAGTATTTATTTCAGCTTGAATCAGGTTCAACAAGCTTGTAACTGAAGTCATTTGTCGGTCAAGCAGGTCTGAAAGGCAATTTAAAGCACATGCAACACAACAGCTCGAGCATCTCAATCCCTTCATGTTCTTAAGTACCAACATTGGCATTGGTGTTTTATGATCTCATTCGAAACCGAGAATTTTCCTAAAAATTATATTCTTCGAGCAGTACATTGGAAAACAGATTGAAAACTAGTGGAAATTTGAATTTTAATTAGAGTTTGATACTTGAATAAACGGATCGTTATGGGAAAGCAAAATGTTATGAATGAGATTCAAACATCTTAGAATTTGAAACATGCTATTACGGAGAGCAAGAAACAGAGGCATCGGATTGCCATGGATGCATCCTTAACAAAATTCCTCACAAGAAAGGGTTTTCCAAGGACTTGACAATGGACATTGTTAATCATTTTAAGTACCCTTGAAGCATTAGATTCCTTGTTTCTGCAATGGATTGCCACGGAAGAGAAGAAGGGATGGTTTTGCCTCGCAGGAGAGGCCCAAAAATCCCTGGGAAGAATGCTTTCCTCACATGAACTATATTCTTATTTTTATCTCAGTGAGGATTCTTCTGATGCATATTCTTCAGATATGCCAACTACTGTCGTGGATAGCACTTTAAGCATAAACAGCTTAACTGAACAAAACATTCTAGATGTTTAAGAGGCTTTGGGTTACTGCTTGCTCAGTGCTCACAATTAGATACCCTTGAAGAAATTGAGTCCGAAGAGAATTTGATTGGAATTACGGAAACATTTTCAGTTTCTTCAGATCTGTTAGCATCAAACTCATCTATAAACAGAAAGACAATAGCTCAGGTGGGGAAAACTAGTGATCAGTCGGGAAACTTGATGATAGGGGACAATGTTTCTCAAAGTGAACAATACATTAAGCCTGAAATTATAAAGAAATAGATCTTGGATTCTTGGTCTTTTTCATACATATTGTACAGTCATTGACAAGTGGGAACACTACTAAATTTGTCTATAAAATTAAATCATGCATGTTTCCTCGAGGAGGATTTTTAGGTTGTACAGATTCATTAACTATAAGAAACTAACCCAAACTTTCTTCTCATTTATATCTCTTGGAAAAACAATAAACCTCTTGTTGGTGCAAGAACTCAATCTATTTTATCTTTATAGTGTTCCGAATTCCTGCTTCGCCAGATACATGCATATACCTTGAGGCCTATAAGATGTTACAGTTTCCTGGTTCCAGGTTTTTGTGAATCTTCATAGCATGAAGATTCTAACCAATAGCTGAAGATTCCGTTTTTAAACCTGTCTTATTCTCTCTGCTGTCGTTGGTTAAACGTTAGATACAAGGAACTCTAGGGAAATTGAGCAAAAGGCAAAAAAGTCAACCTTGCTTGTTTCTATTAACAATTATCTGCCCTTCAATCTCAACATTTCCTCTTTTGAAATGATGGCATATAATTAAGGCTTAACTCTTAAGGTTCCTTGACAGATATAAATTTGCTTGGAAAACCATCGTTTACAGCTCTTTTAGCAAACACCAAACAGTTTCTGAAAAAAATGATTAACTTACAACAACTCCATCTGCTCTAAAATGGTGCAATCAAATACAAAAATTGTGAACCATTATGCACTTTTGCTTCGTTTCCAAGGAAAAATGCTGACAAATTTCTAATCAAGAAGGGAATGGAATCTTAATAATGTCAACGAATCTTCATTTATAATTGAAGACAGCAAAGTACGGTAAATGTTTGCGTAATTTTAGTTATTGATATTTTTAATTAAAATTTGTTTTTTGGGGTCAATAACCAAGCCCGTCTAGCTCAGTCGGTAGAGCGCAAGGCTCTTAACCTTGTGGTCGTGGGTTCGAGCCCCATGGTGGGCGTAAGTTTTCCTTCCTCGCCATTTTTGTTTCGGACTCAACTGATCAAGGTTCAGACAGGATTGGTTGCCATCCGGGCAAACTAACAAAACACATCCAATGAAAAAGGGACAGAGTGAAGTACGCTGCTATTGCAATAAATCAGATTGATATGACACCATTTGCATGACCATTGACAAACACAGCCTATCATTAAAGTTTGCAGCATTTTTCAAAAATCAATAGTAAACAAATCGAAATTTGATGGCCACTTCAATAACAGCTTTTTCCATGCTAAGTTGTTAAAAACAGCTTGTTTTTTTACTTCTGTGATCTGATAAGAAGCCACCTGAAACCTTTTGCTCCGCTCAGATAACAAGCCCGCACAGTAAACAGATATGGGACGGGTTTGATTCTGTCATATAGTAGCTTTAATTAACAAAGTGATTGTTAATGTTTAATGGCAATGCAAAAACCTAGGGCGAAGCACGACGCATGGGGCATGGGGCGGAAGAATACGCATGCATGTAAAAGTGATATGCTTCCATATGCCGTTATGAGATTAAAGCAGAAAGAAATGCTTTCAGAAATGATGAAAGTGATTGGACTGTCTGAAAAGATTATTCCCACATCCACAGCAATCGGACTCGGTGCATTTTGGACCCACCATATGAGCAGTGCCAATGGTAACTGTTTCTATGTGGCTCTATCTATTCGTTTAGACCTTGTCTGCTGACTGATAAGACCCTTCACCCTGCCCTATGGCTAAGATTAAAAAATAAGAAAAAAAGGTGCTAATGCATTATTGTATGCTGCCGAGGGAAAAAAAGCTTGAAGAAAAGGTAACACAGAGATAAGCCTCAGCCACCCTTTTTGCCAAAAAGTGCGTAAGAGAATCAATGGCATTTTGATTTCATATTTCATCTTTCTGAATTGAGCAAACATTAAGAACTTTTACTTATCCAACAACAGAAAGAAAATGAAGAATTTGGGTTCTTTACTATTAATAATGTTGATGTCGAACCCGAGTTGAAAGACAAAATTTTGAAATCATAAAATAATAATAATAATAAAGATAAAAACTATTTTTTATGTTTATATTTTGATATTCAAAGATGATTATAAAAGATTGAAAAAAAAATTATAAAATAAATTAATGATATGAGTAAATTGACGGGATATTATATTTATTAGATCGATTTAACATATTAAATTTATCTAAAAATTGAAATATTTTAATTGTCTATTGACAACTTTTACTAAAAAAATTAATTTATTTTTTGAACTTAAAAATATCTTTAACAAATAATTTAATTCATTTCAATGTGGGAGAATATTTTATAATTGACTATGCTTTCCCCTTTGTTTATTTGCTTGAACAATATCTATATTGGCATCTAAATTAAAAAGCAAAGGCTTTGTTATTTGTGATGGTCCTCCTCCATTCTTTCGAAAGGCAAAGCAAAAGGAAAGGGTTTTTATTTTCTATGATACACGAAAATCAGGAGAGAATCAAAAGATGGCTCTTCTTTTTCATTGGACCCATGAAGATTATTGTGGATGGGCCCTACCATTTAGGCCATTGGCGACCTTAGAAATGGTCATATGAGAGTCCTTGATGATTTACTCTTCACCGTTTGATTAGTTGAGAGGTAGGTAAAAGGTTATCCTTAGCTTTATCATAATAATTTGTTAAACTTATCTTTTGGGCTAAGATTTCGAAGCATTGACATTTTCATTACGTGTTATGATATGCCTTTCTCTTCCGTTTCATTTTCACCGCCACTCTACTCCACACCTGTTCTACTCCTCCACTTATTGTCAAGGAGATTGTCTGTTCTTACACTCGCATTCAAGGAGGGTGCAAAGCACTATCAGATTATGTCAATGTTTTCAATTCCAACTGAAAAAATTTTGAAAAAATTAAAAATTAATTTAAAATTATAATATTTAGGATTGACGGTCTAACTTGTTATAAATTTCAATTCAATTCGATCTCATAAAATTAATTTTTTTAAATTATATTTTAGATTAAACCAGATCGAATAATAATATGAAAAAATCAAGATTAAATTAGAATCAAATATTAGATAAATTTGACTTGATTCGATTTAATATATATAATTATTTATATATATTTATATATTTATTTAATTTTATATTTATATTTAAAAAATAATATTTTATTAATTTTAAATTAAATCAGATTTAGTACGATTTATACAATATTAAATCAAATTCAGGTATAAAAAAATAAAAAAAATTCAAATTGAATTCAAATTTTATGAATATAAAATCAGGTCGAGTTCGAAACGAAAAAAATCTACCTAACTCGACTCGTTTTTATCTTTAATTATATTTGATTTGATTTGAATTGATTTATTTTATTTAATTCAAATCAAATTTAAATATTAAATATATATTCAATTCGAATCAATTTTTAAATTAAATTATAAAAATAAAAAAATAATTAAATTATATATTTTAATTAATTTTTATATATTATTAAATTTTTATAAAATAAAATAATTATTTTATATATAAATTTATTTAAATATATTTAAAATTCCATTAAAATAATATAAAAAATTAAATTAAACTAATAAATTAAGTTCTAATCAAATCAATTTTAAAAATCTATTCATATTTAAATTAATTTTAAAATTTTATAATATTATATATTATTTAAAAATTTAAATTAAATTCCACATCAATTGATCCAAACTATCATCACTCTCACCAATTATTACTTTATAAGTGCACTCGTCGTTCGGCACGCGCCTCGGGAGCGTGAATGTGGAAGTAAAGTTAAGATAAGGTAAGCAAACCATTTAACTAATCGAACCCATATTTTCATCAAAAGTCAAAGACAAAAGCAGACCGTAATTTGTTCTTGGAAACAATCATGTTTCCGTGAACTACTGCAATGCCCAACTTGATTCAAGTAATTTAATATTTAATAACTTTAAAATTAATTTAATTAATTCATATATTAATATAATAAATTTAAAATTTGAAACGTCCTTTACATAAAAAGATCTTAAATAAAATACATCAAAATATACCAAATGGTTTCACCAAAACAAGTAACGATGCCAAATGGACAAATTAATGTGGCCCATGATTGGAGATTGGAAATCAACAGCAACACGTCTCAAAGGGTGTTCACCACCTAAATCATCACCGTTGATTTGACTTGATTGAGTCGCGTAGGTCAACGGTGAATCAAGATAAGGAAGAGGAACACCCTAGAAAGTAGTAGAGCATTCCACCGTATAAGAGAACAAAAGGAGGAGAGATAATATCGACAGATACGTGGTAGAGACCAGGTAAGCGGGTACTTGGAACGATAACCGCGGGATAAGCACGATGTAAAATCATGACACCTGGCGGTTAACATTTAAGTTCTTTCGTCTGTCCCCGTCTATAAATCAAGGCCGTGGCTCCCATTCAATTCGTTCAATTACGAGTATTTTTCTTCAAATCTATTTTAAGTTTCAGCAAAATCTCTTCAACCTTTTAATCAGAAAAGGGAAAATGTCTTGCTGTGGAGGAAACTGTGGCTGCGGCTCTGGCTGCAAGTGCGGCAGTGGCTGTGGAGGGTAATTTCCTTAGTCCTGCCATGAAATTTTTTTTTTCAAATGAGTTAAAATTCTCTTTTCCATCGAAGGGTCTGCTAAAAATCGTTTATTTTTGTTGTTGATCAAACTCTCTTATTTGATTAATGTTATTGCGTTCAAAGTTTTGAAAATCCTTTTGTCGATGATGTTGTAGATGCAACATGTACCCTGACATGAGCTTTGCCGAGAAGACCACAACTGAGACTCTTGTTCTTGGCGTGGCACCCCAGAAAGAGTACGTATCAGAAAGATCAAGACAACAAAAATAAAATCTTCTTGTAAAGTTTTGGTATTTTAAGTTTCTGATACCTGTTCTTTAATGCATGCAGGCACTTCGAGGGATCTGAGATGGGAGTTGCGGCTGAGAACGGCTGCAAGTGCGGAGACAACTGCACCTGCAACCCTTGCAATTGTAAATGAGAGAAAGATAGATCCATGGAAGCAGAGAGGCCTTTCTCTTTAACCAAATAATTCTAATAATCAGTATGTATTTGGAGTTATGTGTGTCTGCTTTATTAGAATAAAGCTGCCACGGCTTGTCTATCAGCAAATCTTCACCAGGATTTGCCTGGTAAGGCCATGATTGCTTGGCGTGTAGTGTATATGATATGTAGTGAGGTAATAGTATTTACTAGTTTTTATGAGCGTCTCTGCTGTCTCAGAATATCTTACGACTACATATATTTTGTGTAAGAAAGTGAAGTCAGTTTTCTAATGAATGAACGGAAGCTCCTTTCTCTTTGCTTAAAGATGTTCTTTTTTTTTTTTTTTTTTAATTTTTCAATGTGATATTTCTCGGATGGTATGGAAAGGATTAGGGGATTTGGATACAGAATCATGTAAGGCCCCCACAATATTTGGTGGGATATAACTTTCATTTAGATGTGAACTGAGGAGTTGTGATTTTGGGTGACAGTTTAATGAGTGAAAATAGTGAAAGAATGGTCCACATCCAAATTATAAGAGCCTTCTTTAATGTGAAGCCAAGTTCCTCAATTTCGTTTGGCATTGAAAAGGACATTAGGAAACCAATAATTTAAGCTTTTTGGATGGGTAAAATTATATGCACATGGAAAAAGTAACCATCAGGTAAAGAGTGAAAATTCTGTGAACATGAATGGGAAGTAATTTTTGCTCCAATTATCTTTCTGTTACCTTAATCATATGGTAATAATGTTTCAGGTAAATTTGTGCAATTGGGAAATTCTACTGCCCTCTTCTGAATAATGAATGTACTGCCTGAAATCATGATGTCAAGAATATTGTCTTTCGTTTTTTAGTCTAGTGGCTACAAAAGTCTTTAAAAGACATAAAAATTTGGTTTCGAACCAAGGCTTTGCCTTCCTTAAAACCAAAAAATATGAATATTACTACAATTTTAAAGTGACAGACAAAGACATAATGGTTTCAAGATATTGCAACTAAGACCGTTGCAAGCTAGAGAAAGGATCTAGCTTCAAAATGCAAGCATTTGTTATGAACAAGTGGGTCTGGGTGTTGCAAAATTTCTTGTCTATCAAATATTCCTTTAGCAGCTTTGCTCAACAAGTTGTAAACCTGCTTTGATGAAAGGCCGATCTTTTCCAAGTCACTTAGCTGCAACAAGTGAAGAAGCAGACTGCTCAGCTTTTCTCATTATTCAAAAAACTTGTTTTAGAAATAGCATAGAAAAGCCTACTCCATACCGATTTCAAAGGGCTGGTTTCTCCAAGTTCAATTATGTACGCTGTCATCTTCTCTCCAATACCCTTTTATGGAAATTACCAAATAAATTAAGAAAGAAGGATAATAAGATGTTATCAGAAAAAAAAATATATAATAGCCCCAGTAACTCTTCTCTGCAAATATAATAGCCAATGAAGAAATCAGCTTCACTTTTCACCCCAAAAAATGAAGACAATGATAATATAGAGGTAGAGGTTCTGACACAATAAAACTGACCTGCTAGCCGTATTCAAGAACTCGATGTATTCTTGAAGAAGAGAGCTCTATACAAAAATTTGGAGAAGTAAGAACAACGGCTGAGATAGCGTCAATAGAAATTTATTAGTGTAATACATATAAAAATACCTTTAAGTTAGAACACCATGCGTTAAATTTATCATGCGGGGTGCCAACGTTTGGGAATTTGTTGGTTGAACTGGGAGGCGTTTGGGGAGTGTTTGGCTCATATAATAACGAACATTGGTCCTTGGATGATTGTTCCTTGAGGGGTTCTGGAATTACATTGGAATTGATGGGGGATAGGACCTTTCTTAGAGGATTTTGCATTGCAGTTTTTCTCTCATTAACCGGAGACAATCCAATGGTATCAACCAAGTTTTTTAAAGTTGTATCCTCCTCCTTGCTAGATGGTTCTTCTAAAAATTGTGTACGGTCAACAAGAAACTTTTTGCCAATCACTTAAACAAAAAAGTCCAAAATTTTGATTAATTCAGCACAAGGCAGTCCGGACAGATTGTTGTCAATAAATTCCATAGTTAAATAACATACCAGCTAAGTTCACGGTTGATTCCAACATAATCTCCTCAACATCGGATCAGGTTTCCCTTTTACTGCCCTCAGAAGAAAAGTGGGAACTCTGGAATGGAACTCTGGTATTTGAGAAATGCAGAATTGTAGATTCCAGAAGAAAGTAAAAGCTAGTAATATTTCTTAGTTAATAGAACTTACCTCCAAATAAGAATCCTTCATTGTTGAATAAATTTCTGGAAGTCACAGATAAGGCCCTGCATATTTGTTTAACAAATGAAGCAGTGAGTTTTAGAGCTCAGCCAATTCTGAAGGAAATTCAAATACTAGTTATTCTATACCTATCTTTGGCTGAACTTTTGACTTTACAAGAATTAAGCTTCTTCACAGAACTTATAGAACTGGGTGTTTTCCTCAAATATCGAGAAGCAAATGGTCCTATTCTTTGTGCACCCTTTGTCTTGCCTTTTGATTCAAGCCAGGCTTGCAGTTTTGCTTCCGTATCAACTTTATCCTTTGGTGTCTCTAGTTTTCGGGCTGAAGAAACAACATTTGATATATGACGAGACCGAGCAGCCAAGCAAACAGTGTGAGCAGATTCTTGGTTCTCTCCAGGATTCTGTCCATGAAAACAAGGGGAAAATTGAACAAAATTTGAGACATTTATGAGTAACATGGGTCAAAAGGGTAAGATGACCAATGATTTCGGGCTAGCTGAGAAATTCCTACCAGGCAAGCAACCATCAAGGCACGGCTAGTTCCTCCAAGGGAGTCCTGCAATATTCGAGTCAATTTGCTTTCTCGGTAGGGTACTCGTGGTTTGTTGTTGTTCAATGCATAAATTACATTTGACGAAGCAAATAAGGACTGGTTGATCTTAACACTCTCTTGAAGACGAATGCCTTCATTGTAGGTCCTCCTATTATCCTCATTACCTTCTAATAAACCATAATTACACATTAGCAATGTGACCTGCAAGATATTACCTCAAATACCACAAACAATTCAAAATGTGCAGAAATTAACAACCTGCTAAATCTATGAGGTTCAGCTTCCCCATCAAAACAGGCCCAGAACCATCACTACAAGGAGTGGAAACAGCAATCACAAGGACAACATGTCTTCTACTAGAAACATCATTGAGACCAGTATGTGCAACTTTCCTTCTCTGAATTCCACAAGAGAAGACTTCATGAAATTCAGACATGGAATTGATAGGCACCAAAGCTAGGCCCCTTAGATGAATCTGCCCATCTTTGTCATCCAAAATCGAAATTTCCTTCGTTTTGACTTCTAAAAGATCATAACACCAATCCATGTAGACCTCATAGTATGAAATCTCTGCCATGCGACCTGTGCTTTGGCATATAGACAAAATTGTGGACATGGCCAAAGGCATTAAACCTGGCAACTCGTCTGTACCCTGCAACATCAAACATGTGGTTCATCTCATCACCATTAGCATAATAACATTCTAAAGACAAGTAATCAGAAAGAACAATAGAAGCCGAACTTAACCATTCACTTAATCAAATTTAATTGTAACGATAAAGGGGTTTGAAAGATTGAACTTGGCAAAAGCCTTGACATTAAGTTTAATTGTAAAAATCAAGTCTTGTATTAAAATACCTAAAGGAGAAAATCATATAAATAAGAGCTTGTCTTTTCACCATACCTGCATGGTATAAGTTTTTCCACTACCGGTAGCCCCATAAGCAAACACGGTGGCATTGAAGCCATGAAAGATTCCTGGAATCAAAGAATTCACTTCTCTGTAGAATATCCTTCTGACATTATCATCTTCTTGCTCAAAGAAAGAGTCCATCTATAACATTCATTTCGGCTATTCCATCCGACAACAAAAAGAAAAACCCATAATCAAAAACAAAATTTATTCCCTTTGCACAAACATCAACCTCCTCCCAAAAGAAAGAATCAATCTCTCACCTGGTAAATGGATCTTTAAGATGAACAGAAACTTCATCAGACGAGTCATTATCTTGATGATCCAGAAGAAAAATGCACGACTTTGAGTTGCCATTTCTTGCAGCAGTTTCCTGAGGAAGAAAAGGACGGACTCTAACCACCACCCTGACCTTAGAAACGATGGCTTGTTTCCATTAAAGCAAAAATTTTTGAGAGTAAGAGAGAAAATTTTGCGGAGAACGTGGACACAAGCGGTTTACAGACAACAACTAGAAGGTTGCTTAATGCGGATTTTGGATTTTAAAAGATTTGACCGTTGGGAAAATGCAAAGGAAGGAAAGTCAGCCGTCAGCCTTTTTCTTTTCCATTTGAATTTGTCTCGTCCGTTGGGATGTGGGGCCACTATTATTAAAAAAAAACCAGGCGGTTGATTGAAGATAAATGGAGATGCGAGGGCTTGAATGCAAAGATCGGCATCCAATTTTAATTATCGAATTCTAAATATTATCTATAATTATTTATTAAAATTGATAAATAAAAATTAAATTTATTTATAAATTATTCATTTAACGTTTTTTTTATTTTTAATTATAGTTATATAAAAAGTTATTGAAAGTAAATTCGCTTATTATGCGAAATACAAATAAATTGTAAATTAAGGAATGAATGTATACTTATAATTTATTTATTTATTTTTAAAATTATTCATGTTTAATTTATGTTTGATAAAAATATTATTTATTACGTTCAAATTTAATTTATTTAAATAATAAAATATTTATGTTTATGTTTGATTCATTTAAATTAAATAAATTTATAAATTCTAGATAAATGAGTTTTAAATTCATTTTAAGTAAATTTAATTGTGAATATAAATGAATTAAATAAATATATTTTTATATTTAATTTATTTAATAAATAAATATAAATATATTATTTAAATTATTTATTAAGTTTAATAAATAAAAGAAAATCAAATTTATTTTTGAATAATCGTTGAAAGATCTACGTCATTATCACAATTCAACCGTCCCAATTAAACAAAAAAAAAAGCTTGTATCTAGTTATCAACCGTTGATCTTCCATCATTAAGACTTTCCGAGTCCACACAAAAATCAGTTAAAACGTATCTTTCCATTCTCGTCCCTTTTTAAACCTCGAATTCCATTCCCCAATCCAACGGTTCAAAACACCCGCGAAACCTCATGGTGGATCAAACACGTGCCAAACTTATTCGACATTTAACCACTATGTGGGGCACTGTCCAAGCCAGAGTGCCGTTTGAGGTTCAAACCTTTGCCACCACCCCACCCCTAACGTTAACTTAGTACCGTTAACACCCGTTAAGTGATTAGGGCGTGAACAACAGAAAAAAAACGCCTTAATTCTCCATACCATAACGGCAGTTAACGGGGACGTCGGTGTGATATATTCGTTATAATAAAACCTTTACCTTTTTTATATTTATTTTCCTTTTGTGTGTTTTCTCTCTCTTTGTTTCAACGGGCGAGGATTTTTCGAAACGAAGGAAGAAACTTTGGAGTTCCTTTTAACAAAGAAACGTTTTCTTGTTTGGCTCGAAACGGATTGTTCTTGAGGGAGCTGGGAGTTTGATTCCCGCCACTCAGGTGGGTTTAGCTTTCTTGATCTTGAATCAGAATTCTTTGGTTTTTGTTTCTTTTTTTCTTTTAATTTTTTTATTTATTTTCACTGTTTTGATCATGTTTCCTGAACCTCAAGCACCTTGGATTCGTGAAACGTTTATGGGTTTTTACTTTTTTGGGGTTTTAAACCCTAGAATTATGTTCAAGTGATGTCGGATTTTGGTGTTTTTGATTTGTTTTTGATCTGATTAGTGAATTTAAGATCTGGGTTTTGTCTTTTTCGGTGTTTGGTGGTGTGGGTTTGGAGATTTGGGTTTAAAGGTGGGATTTTAAGGGTTTGCCGTGATCATGAATAAGTTGTTAAAGGTTTTTCCTTTCTTTTGTTTGTTTGTTTCTTTTCTCTTTCTTAGCGTTTTTGTTGATTATGATTTTGGGGTTTTGGAGTTGATTATAGAAGGAGATGGCTGAGTTAAAGATAGAGGAATCTTGTCTTGAGAATAAACAATTAACAACCGCTTCAAGTTCTTCGGTATCCGAAGGCGGTGGCATTGCAGTTGTAAAGTCCCCAGGCATATCCAGTCCAGCACCAACATCACCAAATCATCGGTACTGTCCATTAATAAGTTCTTTAGCCTTTCTTTTTTGCGTATAGCTCAACTTGCTTCATAATATGGTAGTTCTTTGCATCACAATTGGGGTTGGATTGTTTTGTTAAATGTAGCATTAGGACTCTGCTGATTTTGCTTTTGCTTTTGCTTTTGCTTTTACACCCTTTTGTTTGTTTGGTTGAGTTAACAATTGCGGATTACATTAGATGTGGATGCACCAGCACAGATTGTTGAGAAGTTGCAGTTCTCCTACTCACTAGTGCTCGAACCTGTCATTTAACCATATATATTGAGTTTTATTATTTTGAACAATGTCTCTGCCAGCTGAGAGTAATTGTGTTATACTGAATTTGCAGGAGGACCACTGGTCCTATTAGGCGGGCAAAAGGTGGCTGGACACCAGAAGAGGTAAAACATGTTTTTCCTGTTGTATTTGCATTAATTTATACGAATTAAAATTCTTCTTTTTATTTAGATCCTATAATTTGGTTAGATAATTATTGTGAATTCAGTCTAGGTGAGTTGTTTAATACTCTAGCTTGGACTTGAGAACAATTAAAGCTTCATTCAGTGTTTACTCATGTTCATTCTTTGCAACTGGTGCCTGTTTGTTAACCTTGTTTTATGTTTTTTACTGATTACAGGATGAGACATTAAGAAATGCTGTTGCATCTTTTAAGGGGAAGAGTTGGAAAAAAATAGGTTTCCTTCATTCCTCAGAGTCTTCTTATTTGTTATTTTTGCTATGTTTATCCACTAGCTGTTTTTTCCAATATGACAAATCTGATATTTGATTTTCTTGCTAGAAGTTGCTATATCCTATCTAACAAAATAAACCTAAGTCATGAATATTGAATAAAAGCATCATGCTGACATTTTCACTAGTTGTAATTATTGTAGCAGCTGTCTAGTTGACTTCCTGTAACTGGTCTTAACATTTTCATATGCTTGTGCAGCTGAATTTTTTCCTGATAGATCAGAAGTGCAATGTCTACATAGATGGCAGAAGGTCCTAAATCCAGACCTTGTTAAAGGACCTTGGACTCAAGAGGTAGGCATTTTAGGGTCTTTCTTTTATGCTACCTATGTTTGCAGTTCACAAAAAAAGCATTAAACTTTCTGTTGCTTTTCTCTCCCAGGAAGATGATAAAATTATTGAGCTTGTATCAAAATATGGGCCGACAAAATGGTCTGTTATTGCAAAATCTTTGCCTGGTCGAATAGGGAAACAATGCCGCGAGAGGTAATTTCAATTTTTACTTCTTTTTATTTGGATTCCCTAAGAGTTCTTCAAGTGCCGAAGATTTTAATTTTGATATGATTTCCAACACTTCAAATGATGCCTGCCTTTTATTTTTATGCATATTAAGTAAATTATGAACAAAAGTTTATTGACTAAGTTTTGTATAATGAGGCTATTGATGTTTTTTTTGTAATCCACTTTCTTGTTGATTTTTCCATGCTTAATCAATGTTCTGCAGATGGCATAATCATTTGAATCCTGATATAAAGAAGGATGCTTGGACATTAGAGGAGGAATTGGCCCTTATGAATGCGCATCGTATATATGGGAACAAGTGGGCTGAAATAGCTAAAGTTTTACCTGGAAGGTATCATTCCTTGCTAATTTATAGCACATGTTACATAATTCAAGTTCTAAAGCTTACTCTAGCATAGTTAACAAAAGTGTTGTTGATAAATTATTTTGCATGCCATTTGAAGAGTTTGTAATAGCATACTAGCTCTAGCTTATGGTGAATTTTGTTTATTCAGGACTGATAATGCAATAAAGAATCACTGGAATAGTTCCTTGAAGAAGAAGTTAGATTTCTATTTGGCTACAGGGAAGCTTCCACCATTTGTGAAGAATGGTCTGCAAAATGGGACTAGGGATATAAATACACCTTCTGCATCCAAAAATTTGCTTGTTTGTTCAGAAAAAGAATCAGATTCAACTGCTCAAACTTCATCAGGAACTACAGATATATGTAAGCCAGAGGAAGATGGAAAAGATCAGTTGGAGTCCTTTGCTCCGGTTCGATATATTGCTGCTTCATCAAGTGTTATTCCAAATGAGTCTGCTGATACTGAAAGTGCAGAGGGCAAGACCCGGTCATTTGACGTAAATACTTGCTGCTGTAACTCAGAGTCATGGGCGGAGTTCGAGAGTCACAAAATCAGTGCTGCAATTGTTGAAGACAAAGTTGTTGAGAAACAAGTACGGCATGATACTCCAATTTATGGTTCTTTATGTTATGAACCACCAAGGTTACTAGGTGGTACTTCATTAGATTCTGATAATTTAAACAAGAAAGGCATGCAGCATGAATGGACCTTTAGTCCTATCACATCACCCGTTAGCTTCTTCACTCCGCCTTGTGTGAAGGGCAGTGGTTTAAGTGCACACAGTCCTGATTCTATTCTTAGAATTGCTGCTAAGAGCTTCCCGAATACACCTTCTATATTTCGAAAGAGAAAGACAGGAGCTCAATCACTTACACTCCCTAATAAAATTGGAATGAATGAGGATGGGATTCAACCATCTGGTGAACAGGAAAGAACTGAAAATAGTCTGGAACAGGCTCAGTGTCATGATGGGAGTTCATGTGAGAGTCCTGCTTGTCAAGGCAATAGCAGCATTGGGCCTGATTGCACAGCATTTAATGCATCTCCTCCATACCGGTTAAGATCCAAAAAGACTTCTGTTTTTAAGTCTGTGGAGAGACAACTTGAGTTCACATTTGATAGAGAGAGGCATGAAGATAATCCAAAATCTTCAGATCTATCAGTGAATGGTAGCTCTCCTATTGAAGATTGCTCGCATGCAACAAAGATGGGGATCACATAGGGCTTAAACTGTAAGTTATGGTGTTGCATTTCCTACTTTAAATTCTGTCCAATCTTTGCTCAAAGCACAAAAAGTAAAGAGAAATTTTATACTTTTTCCGTGGTTTTCTACATTGATTATGTTAATGCTTAGGATGAAACATCTGCAACTCCCCCCCCCCCCCCCCCAAAAAAAAAAAAAAAAAACTTCACATAGATTAAACTATCACTGTAAACATTACCCCTACTGAAACTTTGAATCACCAGTTTTTCTATCCTATTCAGTTCTGTATTGTTCTACCAGTAATATCAAATTAAAGATGTAACAATTCTATCTCTCTCTCATTTTTCTTATAGGATAAGGCGAATATTCTCTTGAAGTTGAGTATCTGTTTCTCTTCAGCAATGGCATCTGAGTTTCCAATCCTAGCATACTTGGAAGATCGAAGAAGGTATAATATTCTTTGTCAGGAGCATCTTCAATGCCATTGCTAAATCAATTGGTAATTGACACTAGTCATCATATCAAGACCTACATCAAGCCATCATGGTCAAGATTCTATGGCAGAAATTTTCCAGCCTGTGTCAAAACAAAAAGAGAGATGCACCCAAATCCATTTTGAAGAATATTGACAGACCCTTCTGTACAGTGTGCCATTTTAAAGGAAAGATCTCAATATTAGAGTTGTCTCGAATAGAATGTTAAAGAGTAAGATTCTTTTAGACTTCAAGACATTTAAGATGGCTACCAAAACAAAGGGTTTTTGGGTCTTTCATTATGATCAGTTTTCCACATTTGAATAGAAAATTAACAATACATTTCTTCAATCTGGTGAAAGTTGATTCTCTTGCCAAATTACCCCTCCAGCCGGACTACAAATGACCAAATGAAGTACCATAGCCATAAACAAATGCAAGGGGATCAAAATCATAAAAATCGAACTCCTTTTCTTTTGCCTTTCCATAGATTATATGAACAAGTTTTTACTAAAATTTGCGAGTATGCCTTCAAACATATTTAATGGTACATGAACACCTAAAACAAATTTTAGGCTAAAACCATATAAACTTTGGTACTTACTTTTTAAGTGTATCAAGTTAATTGATGTAACATCTTAATGGTAGAATTTAGTTTTTCCATCTAGTCTGTCAATGGTGATATAATGCCCATTCAAATAAATATACCTCAAGTATGGATCTATCACGTTTTGGGCGGGGCAATTCTTTCCCCAGCAAATGGTTGATTAACTTTTTCCTAGACAATTTCGATGTTAACCTCACCAAACACTAGAAAATAGAACAGGATAATATTTTCCTTGAACCGAACAGTAACCTTGGGAAAGCCATTCATTAAAGTCAAAACACATTTATAAGCACTTACAAAACCAATCCAAGTTCCCAATCATGTAAAAAAAAAAAAAAAGAAAAAACCATATGCCACCTGGAGTTCTTATGGCTGCAGCCATCGACTTGAACCAGAATCTTGGAAGGGAAGAGCTGTTGTCATGTGAAAATATTCAACTATTTACAACATACTACAAGCCCATAAAATTATGATTTAACCCCTTTACATTAGAGACTGTAGCTGCACTCTCCTGGATATGAAGATGGAAGCTCATGTATCCCCAAAGCCCGGCAAACAAAGGAGAGAAATAAAGAGAAAACGAAGAAATAATTATAAAAAAAAAAAAAAAATTCAAAATGTTGTCCCACTATGTTGTCTCAAACCATTCTCTTTATGCCAGAAGATGTTTAACTGAAGACTCATGGATCAAAGCTTGGGACTCATACTTGCTGGGGGTTTCTTCGATCTAACCATACATTGACGGAATGCAAGACAAGGAAGAGAATAGCAAAAGTGGCCGGATCAAATGTGGGAGAAGAATCTTAGCAGCTACCAAAGAAGAAAAAAAAAGAGAAAAATAAATTGGGTGAGGCATAATATCTTGATAGATTCTAGCAACTTAGAATGATACTTGTCTAACAAAAAAGAAGAAAAGAGCCGCTTTTACAGGAAAATCTAGGACTTCTGTACCTTATGCATGCATCATTTCCATTAACATATTCTATGTTCCTTAGAGAAGAAAGACACACAATGAGAAAAATGCTTTCGAATGATTCTATAACTCAAAGAACTCAAAAGAAAAAAAGTAAAGGCCACAAATAATGCTCCACCAAACTAACCTGATTAGCAGAATGTCCAGCCACAATGGCCACATGCCAACATCAAAACCAAGATCCCTAACTTAGTTTGCACAATAATTTATGGATACTGGCAAACTTCAGTTTCGCATAACCATTCTATGCACTTAATGATAATTATCCAATTCAAATACATCGCCACCTAAAAATCCAGAAAGTATTTAGCCAACAGCCCAAGCATATTCATGATTACTAGCAAATAAAAAAATAAAAAGATGCAAAAGGTCAACCACCACCTTGGTCATCAAACCAAACTAAACCATGAATAAGGTACCAATGATAGTTTGGCTGAGAACCTTTGAACTCCTATCAAGGCCATGAGAAGCAACCTATTAAAGAGAGAAATAGATTATTTATGAATATTATAAAATAATAAACAACCTCTAGTGTCATGGACTACAAAACAAAAAGAAAGATTCCCAAATCACCATGTAAGTTAGAGCAGCATAACGTTCCTCATTCAAGTACAATGGTTTTCCTCTAAGCATTTCAATATCCTGAAATAAGAAAATGATGTAGAATAACACAAATAGATCATAAGAAAACCCTTTAATATGACAAGTAAGTAAAGAAACACAATGAAAAGCCAAAATGTGTAGACATTTTTTAAAAAGTCACTACCATAACATGCCAATAGCCAGCCATATGGAATTCAAATTAAGAGTTCTGATATCTCATAGAAGTTTCAAGCAAATATATAATTTCTAAAGAGCACTTAAATCTTTTATATACCTTTTTATAGCAAGGAAAATAAATCAGCTCCAGAATTTCCAACTTTTGGATAGGTTCAACAAAGTTTAAAAATAAATTCAAATAGGATATCGAGTAGATTAGCCTTTAATAATCATTCATTCAAATATTCCCAAGTCTAGTAGCATTGAATTGTAAAAAAAAAGTATTGAAGTGGTCCCTTCATGGCCAAGATACTAAAAAAGCTCTTAAACTACTTCACTTTTCTTAAATAAGACCCTATACTTTTACTATATTCAAATTGGCCCTTATACGTTGATTCATATCCAAATAAACCATTATTTCAAATAAAAGAATGATTTATGTTAAGAGCTTTTTCAGGTACAATTAAAAGTTTAAGGGCTTATTTGGATACAAATTAAAAGTTAAGGACATATTTAGGTACAAATTAAAAGTTAAGTAAAGTTGTAAAGTTCATGGGCTTTTTTATTATTTTAGCCTTCCTTGATTGATGAGTAACTAGGTTGGTAGGGTGAGATTATGCACCCACTTCCCTTGGGATTCAATGGTAGTATCTACTCTTGATTTGGCAATCAATTATTCAAATTTCTTTTCGGGAAAAAACTCTTTCTGTAAGGACATGCACTCCAGATTACCAAATAAAGTCACCTAATATCCTCTGTGCTTTGTGGGATATTTGACTCTAATAGCTGCAAGGGACCTTCTGCCATCCTGAGTTATTCTCCCATCAACTTCATTTTACATTTAGCAAACTGTACCAAAGGATTACTTTAAGATGAAGATAAACCTGAGATAGTTTGTCTGGGTGTGCAAAAGTGTGCAGGTGTAAAATTTCATTCCTCCTCAACAAGCCAAGTCATTGTCTCAATCACCAAACTACCTCTAGGTCGAAAATAAATATTTGAAACTTAAGCACAGCAAATGCTAAACTGCTGTTTATGTCCTGCATTTAACTTACAACAAATGGCAAGGTCCAAAAAGGCTCAAGAACTTTACAAACTTAGTAAATTAAGGCCCTCATATAGTTGCAGTGCAGGAGTATAAGTGCTGATTGTGCAATATATCTGATCCTACAACACTCATAGTAATCAATATTTTATTTGCTTCATCCTAGAGTTTCCAAGCACGTCATAGTTACAAACTTTGGTACTAAAATGAAATCTGTACCTCTTCACCAAATGCATCCAAATATGGAGATGGCCAAGGAGCTTGACGTGCACATCTTTGTAGCAGGATTGTTGTTCTCTATTACAACAATAAACTGTTAGCTATTATCATGAAATATTAGGTAAAAGTTCCAAACAGAAAACTAGGAGATCAATACCCTTATCAACAGAAATACACCAATACCAGAACCACAGGTCATTGCATGAGCCATGCATCCACTCTCCCTAGGAAGGAAAATATTGAAGAAAAATGTCAGTGCTTCAGATTTAGTATAAAATCTTAACAATGAGAATAACAAAAATCATGGATAAATGCACAGGTTAAGCACAAAATCAGCTAAAGAAAGGAAAGTTGAACATTAACCTGCAGCAGGGTTTCCAACTTGGAGAGCATAATCTACCACACAACAGGCATAATGCAGGCTCATTAAGCATAGCTTTGCAGTCAGGGCAACACTGCTTTATATACCTGTTGAAAGATGCATCTTTTCTTATGAATAAAGACATTCTTAAAAAGAGGACCAATATCAGCATGTCTAGGGATGAATTTTGCAACAAACCTTTGCACTAGGTCTTCATAAACATGAGGCAGACTCATCAACTTAAATGGAACTGCAGGATTGCAGTAGAAAACATTTTGGAAACTACAGGCTTCATATACCTTGTGGAAATGATGAAACCATTTTAATGCAAATGATCGCAAGACTTCATCCTCAAGAACAAAATCTATAGGAGGAATCTTAAACATCTTCTCCAGTTCTTGTACTTCATTAAGATCCACTAAAGTACTTCCATTTGTATCCATCATATCACTCGTCACATAAGATGACTCCCACATGCTATCCCTATCACAGAATGGTGCTGGGGCAGAAGACTTAAGCAATTTCCACAACAATGCACACCTCCGCAAGTAAGGGAAACTCAATCTTCGGATCATATCTTTAATATCACAAGAAAGGTCAAGATCATTTGATACAAAATACCACCGAGCACAATCAGACCCTCCAAGAATCCCACAGATATCAGTAATAAGGCAGTGACGGGAACCTAACTCATTGATGTTAAAACCATGTGTCCCACATGTAATTACAGCCTGAAATCAGCATATCACATTCAGAAATTTTGTTGTAGAGCCAAATTAGAGTGACTAATATTCTTGTTCATAGAAAATGACTGATTTGAGGAAACTTTTATAAAGAAAATATCTTACTTTAAAACAAAACATCTCTTATTGCTTGTATAAAGCAATAGAAATATCTCAAACAATTTAGAAGTTTCAAATTTTCTTCATATTTTTTCATTTGACCATAAAACATTGTCCATAACCAAATTTTGTTGTTTATATCAGAGACCAGAAAATCCAAAAAAAAAAAAAAAAGCTTAAATAGACCAAAGAGATCTATATCAAGAGAAATGGTGGCAAACCTGAACCATGGTGACAACATAGAAGACATGCACAAGGGATAACAGCGACTCCTCACATGATATAAATGGGCATGGGAGACAGAAGAGAACCCACATCAATGATGAGAAAGGATCACGAGCAAGAATAGGATCAGATGCCCGATTCCAAAACTGAATATCAGGTTTTAATGCTTCCTTATCATCATGGTTCAAGATACGAAGGGGTTTATCTGTCATCACACTATTATGAGTCTAACATTTAAACCACAAGCTTCCAAAGCTAAGAGAACTTATCTGCTGTTTGATAATTTATGTACACTTAGGATGTGTTTGATATATCAGATTATGATAGGATAGGATAGGATAAGATGATATCAAGAATATCATTAGATTAAATAATGTCATCCTATCTTGTGTTTAATGTGTACAAGGATTAGGATAGGATAATTTATTTATTGGTTAAAATTATACTTCCTCAAAGTTTATACAATTTAAATTATTGATGTAATTTTTAACAGTATAATAGGACATGTAAGTTTAATCCCATGGATTAAAAATAATCCTTTCCACTTGGGGAGGATTGAATCATCTTATACCAAGAAGATGATTAATCATCTTCGTAATCCTATTCCTTTCTTTAGATACCCACCAAACATAATTAAGGATGATTATCATTCTATCCTATTCATTATCCTATGCACCAAACATGACCTTAATGCCATAGATGATAACACCCACTCACCCACACATATATAATAATGCTGCTCCTTTCATTAAATTGTTAACTTGTTTAAAGAAACATTCTCTCCCTCTGTCCCTCCATCCCTCTTGTTGTTGGTTAAGTAGAAAAAAGCTGTTTCATTAGCATGAGTGGAATATTTTACCATTTCACTTCAGTTTTTGGCATGACCTATTTGGATGAATTTGTGATTCACAAACAATCAAAAGACCAGAATAAATCCTTCATAACACATCCAGAGTTTATCAAGAACCTACTTGGAAAACCATGATTTCTACTTTTAAAATACATCTACAACCTTTAGAATTTACCAGCAGATATTCTGCATAAATCTAAGTGCCAAATTTCAAGCGATTCTCAAAGCAATAAATAGTGAAAATCATACCTTCCTGTCTATGTCTGGTGCTGTGGTAATCAAAGGAAACCCCGGAGCAAATAGACTCAGCAAACAGTAGGAGACCACTGAATCTGTGAAGAGCATGAAGAGAATTTGTACTGCACAGGTTCTGTACAACTCTTAGCAACAAGGAAAATATAAATTCACTAGAGGATTTAAATTCCTTATATAAAGAAGTAAGAGTATAATTTGTGGCCATAGAAGTCTTTCCACTTCGAGCAGCAATTTCTGTTGACATAAGAGAATACTTAAGAGTATCCCATAAAATCATTGGGTGGCTTAACCTCGAAGATCCTAAGAACCTATCCTGCTGTTTTGAAAAATACAGTTTAGACAGCACACGAGATATAGGTTCAAGATTCTGACTTGTTCTTTCTTTTCTTTGAAGAGAAAGAGCTTCAAAGAAATGAGGCTTCCCAACCACCTTGGCAGCGATTTTTAGAAGAGATAACCCTTGCTGAAGCAGAAGGGGACAGGTTTCTTTATTTTTTGCAGATGGAGAACCTAAAGCAGGCACGGGATCAACAGTTGCAGTCATAGGCTGTCTTCCAGCTTTCTGGAAAGTCCCATTGACCACAGGCAAGACAGAATTTGCTAGTCGACGACACACAGGACACAGAAACTCTTCCTGACAAAGCAAACAAGTACTAGATCAACATCGAATGTAAGATAAGGATTTTGCAAAAGAACAATTTTCAGGAAGCTTGTACCTGATCTGGATCCACAATATGTGCCCTCTCAAAGAAACTTCTTCGAACATATCTGTGACAGTAGAAGAAGAAGATATGTTAAGCACTTTCATGCAAGAGCACTTCTACGCAAGCACATGTACGGACAAACACATAATAAAAAGCATTTCCGTGACTTTTAGTTCCTTGTTAAATGGAATTACAAATAAAATCGACAAACCATCCAAGTCATAAACTCAAGATTCCTCAACGTGTCTTCAAGGTTCAACTAACAAAACTCACAGTTATAAGAGACATTCTGAAGCTCAAATTAACCCAGGATACAAAGATAGTTACAACATGGTTAGGGGATTTAAAGGCTCACATATACCTTATCTGTTGCTTGAAATATTATATACATATATATATATGTTTACATATAAACTTTTAAATTTTGACAAAGCTTATACCTTTATTTTCTCTAATTCCAACCGTGGTCCATCACATATTTTCATCTCATAACACAATCTCTTACTATTTAATAACTAGAACACCAAAAGAAAATTTGTGCAAGGAACTCAATTAGATAAACTATTATTCCTAGATCCCTTTCAAATGCAATGTAAAAGAGCATAACATCTTGCCACCATATCCTTTTATCTGACATACGTCTCCAATGCAATTGAAAAATTACAAACACTGACAAGCCACAAGTAAACTTTCACCATTGTCACTCTTGTGCACCAAGTCTCAACTCTTGAACTAAATTTAGGTACTGAAAACTTCAATCTTGTGATTCCTGCTGCAAAGTCCATAACACTTGTAATTTCATTAACTATGAATAGCAATTATTTTGACTGATAAGTTTGTTTAAGACATTTTGAGGTTCCAATAGAGCAAAACCTTAATAAAAGGACAATATGGAGTCCAACACAAACAGAACTAAAGTATAAATTCAAACCACACAATAGTTGTGAGAAAGATCAATCATATAGCTTTGCATGAGGGTTTAAATTTCATTTCTTAGAGACACATTCAGAGTTACGTTAAGAATAAGAACTAAAAAACTTTTTTTTGAAGCCTTGCCTTTCCTTCAGCGATGATAAATAGCGATCAAGACAACCCTGATGTACAGCATGCCCACAGGAAGAAAGATAAATCCCATCACAATCTAAGGGGCCAAATCCATCATAAACAAGAGGCTGTGAAGTAGATTCTATCAACTCCATGTCACCATTAATGTTTTTACAACCCAAAGAGTTTTCACTTGTCTCACTTGAAACAGCAGCAATGCATTTCCCAAGAATGTCAGATTCAGTACCCCTGCTTTCTGGAGAACTTTCAGGAGCAGAGGATACTTCATCCTTTTTAAAGCTTGAGCTTGATAAAGTATCACACATTTCTTTACAAATACATAAGTACATGTCTTCTTCCAGTGTCTCCAAATTATATACAGTACTGCCCCTCACATCACTAGAAGTTAAGGGTGCTTGAATGCTCCTCACCAGAGGAAACCTAGACTTGACAAACTCAAGAATGGAATTTACTTCACTACGTCGCCGATGCTCATTACTGGCAGTCTCAACAACAGGATTTTCAGTCAAATGCGCTGATTGAGAAGCCAATCCTGAATTGCTGGAAGAGCCATTTGATCCAAACTGATCGGTCACCCTATTTGTGGGAATAGAAGAACCTTGCTCCTTGTCTGACCCTCGATCCCATGATGGGGGACCTCTATCAACAAAGCTCAAAAGCCTAGAGTTCTTTTTCCAAGAAACAATAAAATGTTAATTCTTGCAGGGAAAGAAAAGATTCCATTTGTCTCAAGTAATAGGTAACCTAAAGACTAATCACTTACTTGGAGAAGAATCAAGAAAGAAACAGGACTTTTGGAAGTAGGATCATGGCAAAGAGAGCAACTATCTTGCACAGCACCATATATTTCATGTTCAGCATCAGAATTAGACATTTCTGCTTCAGATTTTGAAGCATCATCAGCATTGGAATTGATGCTTGACAAAAATTTGGATTGCTCTGCTTTCATTTTAGCCTGCAGGAAAATATTACGAGAAATTGATTCAAGCCTGAAACCAATTAAAACACTGAGATAATGTTCCATTTAGTTTAACTACCACATGTGATTGGTCGGATGATGACCAAAATTCAGCAGCACAGAATTGGCACAGTTAAAGGGTGCTATTCAGTTTGTTAATCAATAGTCAGGCAATGCACCTAGCACTTAAATGCAGGAAACTGTCTATTTAGCATTTAGTACAAATTATTTGACCAGATCAGTAAATAAATGACAAATGGGCTAATCAAACCAGAGGCAATCTGACATGATGAGGGGAAACCTAGACCACTTACATGAGAATCTCAGATTCAGAAGAGAGATATTGGGCCCTGACTTAAATGATCCTCATTTTAGAGGCAATCACATGTGGAATTTTACACAGTCAAAGTAGAAGCCTTTGTAATTAATGCTAGCTGAGAAGCAAATCTCTACAAATCAAGATTGTTTAGATCTTTCACCTGCACCATACTAGAATTTTCTCAAGCTTCCTTCGAATACACTTCTATATTTGTCCTATTCCATACAATTTACAATTACAATATTATCCATTGAAGTTGAATTATATATAATTTAACAGCATTTCTCTATCAAAGTGCATAATTCCTTTTCATTTTTATTCCTAACATAAACTCACGTAATTCTGAGGCAAAATCTCACCAATACAGCAGCTTGTCTTTCGCGAGCTTTCGCCTTACGCATCTCACTATTGGAGGCTGAACCTTTTGTACTCCTATCACTAATAGGAATAGATTTTGATAGATGGCTGACCACTTCGGGGGCAAGTTGTTGCAGTTTGGCAATGCAATGGGAATCAACTTCAGCAAACTTTTTTAATAAATTTTCAATCAGAGGAGAAAAACTGAAGTTGCTGGATTCCAAATAGTTGTTTTGATTATCTTGCCAATGCATTCTCATTAATGCAACAAGAAGTGACAACAAACTTTGTTTGCCAGCAGTGAAGTCTAATGATTCACTAATTTCTTCACCGGCAAAAGATAGCATAGAATTTGAATATCCTATATGACGTTCCACGTCACCGGACCCATTCTGCTGTAAACAGATGTCTAATGCCAATGAAAGTAAGTGCAATGCGGTCATAAGGATACCATCAGGAGCACGTGATTCAGTGAAAACAGCATAAAATAACACTGCACGAATAATCTGTAGTGTCACTCTGCATGTAGCAATTCTAGCGACTCCCTCAAGAGGAGGATATATTTTTGTCCACCTAGGCAGCTGAGTAGTCATTGCAGAGACACCACAGAAACGCAAGTATCTTTCTTCTGCAACTTGCAAATCCCTTGAGTTCCAACGAGGGTGGTATAAATCCAGCTCCTTCCAATAGGCCCAACGCAATGAATACATTCCCTGACATACATCATTATTAAGAAATATTAACTAATCAAACTATTTTGTCAACCCATAAACGTTAAAAAAGATATTTCAGACCACAAACTCCAACCTGATTAAAGCCTGATGGATTAGAGTATGAAGCAACCCTGTCTAAAATTTCTTGAAGCTTGTCAAACTTAGAAAGGTCGCGAGGTAGAGATTTCACCAGTTGACTATGAGTAGCATCTCCAATGGCTAACTTACAAATCAACTCTCTTTTCAGACTGTCAGCTGTATTGCGTCCACAAAATCGTCTTTCTTGTAAAATTTGC
This sequence comes from Durio zibethinus, assembly GCF_047325235.1. Lineage (NCBI taxonomy): Eukaryota > Viridiplantae > Streptophyta > Magnoliopsida > Malvales > Malvaceae > Durio > Durio zibethinus. The sequence goes on from NC_143173.1 coordinate 25,706,946, forward strand.
AGAATTAGAGTAAGCATTTCCTGAACGAGAACTGGCTCATACCTGGAAGGCAGTATCATTTAGCAAAGTAACAGTATCACATTATATCCAACATGAATTCAGAATCTTATAAATGTCTCTAAGGCTGTACATGCAGAATGGGAGTGAGAGCGTGTGTGCCATCTTTGCTACTTGATTTTTGCTGCCCAAAGGTAAAAATAACATTTGGATATAGAAAGAAATAAAAATTAAAAAATTGACTTTTATGGATAGCAAAAAGAATGATTTCACCTCAATAGGGATTCATCATGCTCTGTTGGATTTATATTTTACAAATACATTCTTGCTTTTTGCTATTTACTTATGAGTGACATTGTCCACTATATTCACCAGTAAACAGCATGTACTATGTTACCCATTTTCAAGCAAACAGATCTCTAGTAACCTATCGATTTATATTTTACACATACAATCTTGCTTTTTGCTATTTACTTTTACTTTATAGCAAATTTTGATAAAGTAAATTGTAGGCACAAAAACCAAGTAGCAAAGGTGGCAACCTAGTGAAGCTTTAAATTTCCTAATAAATCGGTGCACCCATTACTTAAATATTCCATTCAAGTGGACAATGCAAGAAAGCCTGGACCAAACTAGCAAAAGGTATTCCATTATGAGTGACATTGTCCATTATATTCACCAGTAGACAGCATGTACTAAGTTACCCATATTCAAGCACACAGATCTCTAGTAACCTATGGATTTATATTTTACACATACAATCTTGCTTTTTGCTATTTACTTTATAGCAAATTTTGATAAAGTAAAATGTAGGCACAAAAACCAAGTAGCAAAAGTGGCAACCTAGTGAAGCTTCAAATTTCCTAATAAATTGGTGCACCCATTACTTAAATATTCCATTAAAGTGGACAATGCAAGAAAGCCTGGACCAAACTAGCAAAAGGTATTCCATTATGAGTGACATTGTCCATTATATTCACCAGTAGACAGCATGTACTAAGTTACCCATATTCAAGCACACAGATCTGTAGTAACCTATGGATTTATATTTTACACATACAATCTTGCTTTTTGCTATTTATTTTATAGCAAATTTTGATAAAGTAAAATGTAGGCACAAAAACCAAGTAGCAAAAGTGGCAACCTAGTGAAGCCTTAAATTTCCTAATAAATTGGTGCACCCGTTACTTAAAGATTCCATTCAAATGGACAATGCAAGAAAGCCTGGACCAAACTAGCAAAAGTTATTCCATTATGAGTAACATTGTCCATTATATTCACCAGTAAACAGCATGTACTATGTTACCCATATTCAAGCACACAGATCTCTAGTAACCTATGGAATCAGTAAAAGGTATTAAAAGACTTTAAAAGCATTTTAACAAAGTAACATAGAAGTTAAGGGGATAAATGCATACTCGTTTGATCTTTCAAGACTTAGAGAAAGGTAGTTTAATAGCCCAAAGCGCTCTACAATTCTCTTAACATAGAGATCAGGAGGAGCTACTGCAGCACAAAACTGCAGCATAAATAAATCAAGCTCCAAACCTTGTTCAGACCTGCAAGTAAAGAATCAGAAAGAACTTGACAATTAAAAAATGTAAATTTAGAGGGAAACTTTTTCCCGTAATTACATGCAACATATAAAGAAAGCACAATTTACATACCAGCAAACTGAGCGGTACCACTCACAAGATACTAGGGCAGCATCCCCATTCTTGCGCCACATCCCAGCAATAACTTGAGCACAAAATACCCTAACCCGTAAGGGATGCTCCATAACAGAGGCAGAGAACCCAAATGGATGGCAGGCCCTGAGGATGTGGCCAAAGAAATCTGCATAAATTGCTGATAATGAAGTTGCAGAACAAGCATTTGTCATGTTTGGCATTACAGATTCACCATAAAACATTCTTAATGCCTTCTGCAGAAGCATGGAAAGTAATCGATGTAATGGAATGTGAACAGATATCTCTTGCGAACTAACATCATAAATAATATCAGGCCATTCGCACAAACTCAGAATACGTAGCATAGCTAGTCGTGTACCACTGTCTGTCTCCATGGTACTGACACCCAAACCTATAGAACCACATGTGGGTGGATCAATTTCAGCTGAAAAGGTTTTAGCATCTGAGCTTAAATTTTCAGCAATCTCCATGTCATCACTTGCTTGATGTCCAGTATACACTGGTGATGAAGATTGTGAGCTATGATTTTCACTTGAACCAGTTAATTTACTGAAATATTTTCCTTTTCTAATTTTGTATAATGTTTTCTTTATTCCTAAAAAACTGCTTTCAGGAATGCCACTACTATTTGGAGAGGATATACGCTGAAGAGCTGCAGCGACACCGTCATCAACTTCCAACCAAGTCTCCATAGCCCTTAAGCACTCATGTATGAGCCAGATTACAGAGGAAGGAATTAAAAGATGAGATGTGGAATCAGATCCAACTTCAGTAACCTTTGACACAGTCCTTTCTGTTACACTACAAACAAAACTCTCTTGGGATAGCCTTCCTACTTTTGCATGCCTCATGCTATCTCCATCATCCATATCTTGCTCATAAGTATAAGAAAGAACACTTGCCCCTTCACTTGCAGCAACAGAAAATGCCCCATCCACCAGAAGGGAGTGAATATTGGCAATAGAATGGCCTAAAACAAAAGGCGAAGGCATATAATCATTTTCTTCATCTATATGGAGGCCAGTTTCCCTCTTTATAGGGTTCATCCCTTGCACAAAAGCCAAAAGCTTTAGCCAAGTTCTCGAGATGTCCTGCTGCTCATGGGTCACATATTTGGAGACTACATCATGGCTCATAACAAACCGAATATCTCCAACCACACGGTTAGTGGCGTTATACAAACTTCCCCACTTAGCAGCCTGCAAAAGAACCAAAAACAAATACATACCTATTTTATAGTCAAATCAAACACAATAACCAGACTAGAACCTAAGCCCAAAAAATGCCCAGGCTAGGAATCAACATGTAGACATCTCCATTTACAATCAAAACCTAAACATTATCATAAAAGATTCGATAAGAGTTCATGCAGATACAAACTTAGAGGTTGTCTGTGTCTTCTCTCTATGCTAGCTTCTCCCCCCCCCCCCCCCCTAAGGCCCCAACAGACAGATGTATTAACAGAAACTCAAGTTTTTATAGCATTTTTCTCCAATAATAGAAGGAATACCAATGAAAAACATAATGTGCACTATGGTGATATGCCACGTAAGACTGAACTACTCATGTATGTCTTTACTTATAAAGTCAGCACAAATGGGATTACATGCATATATCTAAGAAGCCTCTCATAAAGCTCATCTCAGGATGCAAACAAATAAAACGAATTAGGAAGACCATAATGGAGCTTGTCCACAAGCAACTGTAGCCCAGTTCATAGAAGGAAACAATAACAATTGCAATTACCTGCAAACGGCCATCTTCCCGAGCGCAAGAAATAAAAATGTCTCCCAAGCATTTCAGTAGCACGTCCAGTAGGTTCATATCCTTCACCAGACAAGGGGTAAGGGTTGGGACTGTGAAGATTTGGACAGAGAAAGTTGAGATTAGCATGTACTTATTTTTGAGAATGTCGTCACTGCCCTCTTTTATGGCTTCATTTATAACAGTAGGGTAATAGCTTAAAAATGCTTTAGAAAACTCATTTTTGAAGAAAGGCTCTGCCAGCAATTTCAAGAGCAGTTCATGGAGTTTCTTCACAACACCATCACCTAAGAATCTCTCTGCTCTGACCAGAATATCCAATAAACTATCTGAAGAAATCACCCGTCTAGACACAAAACTGAGCAAACTCTCACTATACTTGCAAAATTCTAAAAGCATCTCAACAACCACATATGTTAGCTCATTTGCAACCTTCCTCTGTTCAGCACCATGATCACTTGCTCTCATATTTTCCTGAAAGATACCTTCCACAGAGAATAGCTTGTGTTTCCAACAAACAAAGAGTGCATCAAGCACTGGGCCAACAGAAATTGCTAAGTTCTCAGGAAGTGGTTGAATCTGTTCAGCACCTTTATGCTTTGAGCAAAAACCCTCACGTTTCCATGCCGTTTCATCCCCACAATCACAGCAACCACCACCCGTATAAATAATAGAATAATCATGATCCTTATGATTCCCATTCTGGAAACAAGGAACACAAATAGCACAAGTTGGATCATGCTCACATGTCCGGCACCTATATGCAATGTCATTCAATCCCCAAACTGCACCACAAACACCATGTTGACCAATACTCAATTTTGCTAGGTTGCTCAAAGCATTCACCGGCTCACCCAGAAACATCAGCCACTGCAACCAAACCATACTCTCTCGAAACTGATTTTTCAAAGCTTCCAACATCAATTTCTTAGAATTTAACCTAGCATCCTGTATATACTCCGCCACTTCTTCATCTGTAGGTAAGATTGCGTAAACTACTGCTGGCAACAGTAATCCATTAGCCATAACAAAATCAACCATCCCCTTATAACTCCTATCAAGGTACTCCACTGGAATCCTTAAAGCAGCTATCCTCTGATAATAAATCAATAGAACTTTTTTTCAGATATTAAACTCAATATTAACCAATTCAAGTGCTAAATAATTAAAAAAATTCAACATTTTCACATTTAACCTAATTGAATAATCAGAAAAATATATAAATAAACGAAAAGAACGTACCTTTACAACTCGATCATGAGGCTTAAGCGGCGGCGAATCTGAAGGCGATTCCATTTTATGACGGAAAATTAAGTGGCAGAAACGAAGCAGCCAATCGGCGCAAGACAAACACGGCCCTAATCTGGAGCCTTCTTCACTCCCCAGGTTTACTTCTTCCACGAATTTTATCAAATTTCCAAACAAAACCCTAATTTCAGAAGCCCTGAATCATTCCCAATTCCCAGTCATTTTTCTAATCGGTCATTGTCGGCGATCAGTGAACCAAATAGGCCCTTCGATTCTTCTCATTATTATTTTTCTTTAATTCTTTATTTATATAAATAATAAATATCTCTTACTGCTTTCCTTCCTTTGATATGGCGGTGGTTGAAGATCGTCGGGAATAATCTTTGGAGGGATAGCGTGTTCTTGCTGCCCTCTGTTTGGATAATAATTTCCTTTTATTTTTTGCTTTCTTTTTTAGTTCATCCGGTTTTGGACTTTTTTTGTGAAGTTGTTTCAAACTTTCGGTTCTGACTCGGTGAAGTCATGACTCGAGCCAAGTCTATGGTTCTTATGTGGGCTAAGAAATCCAATCTTAATGGATTTGATTGAAACCATTTAGATCCTCTCTCTTTTTTTTTTTTTTTGGTACATTTTAATAAAAATATTATTAAAAATAAAAAGGATTTAGTGTAGTTAAAAACTTAATTAGAGACATATGAATGTTATGTCTTAAAAATATATATATAAATTAATTAAATTAAATTTTAGATTTGATCTTATTGTATTTTTATCTTTTTTCTCGATGAAAAATACAACACGTTAACTTTTATATCATATGCGTTAGAATCAATTGTACGAAAAATAAAATAATAAAAACGGATTACATTATAGTTTGAATATTTTTATGTCACTTATTTTTATCAAATTCCTTAATCATCATATTATTCTATTTTTTATTTTTTACATCTATATTTTTCATAAATTAATTCTAGATGTTTTGATCTCTTATAAATCTAAAGACTCAATTGTTCTAATCGGTACACAACTAAACTTATATTTTACATATCCAAATCATCGTAAATGACACTCTCTCGTATTCTCTTCAATTTGAACTACTTTTAACTTTTCTCGAATATTTTCACTCCTGATTTTGTTTTTTTTAGTTTACCACACATCTATCTAAGTATCTTCACATTCGTTACATTCATTTTCTTCTTATATTATTTCTTAACAGCCTAACACTCAGTTCTATAAGTAATGTAGGTCTTACAGTTGTTTTATACAATTTTATTTTTAACTTTAAAGACATGTTGCAATCACATAAAATATTCGATAAACTTCATCACCTCACCAATTCTACTTGAATCCAATATTTGATATCTACTTCTATCTCAATATCATTCTAAATAATTGATCTCAAATATTGAAGCTGGCTACTCTTTGATACTCTCTTACCATCAAACTTAATCACACTAGTACTCATTTTCTTGTGACTATTAAACTTGTTAGCTCAAATATTTGAAACAAACAAAGAGAGGGTGAATTGGTTTTAATGAAGTTTTCAAAAATAATATTTAATAAGCACAAAATTTGCTAAACAATTAAACACAATAATTGGAAGTAAATAAGAGATAGAGATAGAGAATATAACACCGCGATTTATAGAGGTTCGATCATTCCTTAGGCACCTACGTCCTCTCTCTTAGCCTCTTTTGCTAAAGAGTTTAATCCATTATATGTGTTGAAAATTACAATTAAGCTTCTCAAAGCTTTACAAACTCAACACTACATACTCTTAAGGGTTATTCTCCCCCTTAAGCTTACAAACTTACAATACAAAAATTTAAAGTGTTTTGCAAACTCTAAAAACCTCACAAAGGTTAGGTATTTGCTAATTTAAAGTACACAATAGTATAGACAAGAAAATAGAGAGAAACTGATATAAATTCTGCACTTTTCAGACTTGGAACAGCTTTGAATGCTTGAGCAAATTGATAGGTGAATGACAATAAGTTTCCTTGGCTCTTGTTACCCTTGGTCTGCAGTGGAATGCTTGATTTATAGGTAGGAAGTAGTTGAGAGTCGTTGGGTAGCATTTAATGCTTTAAACTTGTAAAAATTTCAGACAAAAAATAGCCGTTGTGAGTTTTTAGCCTTCAGTGGATCGATCCATTGTCTTAGGGGATCGATTGGTTCATGTTGGAGAATGCTCGATTTCGTGCCTAAATTGCCTTACCTGATTGATCCCCTATGTGGGGGATCGATCTTTTTTTTTGGTTTTCGAACTTGAAAAGCATTCTGTTTGAGCAATCGATCGATCCCTTTAAAAGGGGTCAATCCCTTACCTTAGGTGATCGATCCTCTATGTGAAGGGATCGATCCATTTTTTGAAAAAATGCATAATGAAAACTTTTTGTATGAAAAAGTGATCGATCCCTTGAATGAGAGGATGGATCTGGTCATTTTGAAACCCCAACCGATCGGTCCTTACAGAGAGGGGATTGATTGATTTATGCCAAAACATGAGTAATTTTCAGTTTTGGAATAAGATAGGATCGATCCCTTTTACTAGGGGATCGATCTGGTAAGGAGGAGATCGATCCCTTCCCTTAGAGGATTGATCCCTTCTATCAAAACTTGCATTATTCAGATTTTGTTCCGAGAATTTGACTTATTTTGGTTCTCAAATATGTTTTGGCAAAATAGAACGGTGGAAAAATATTTAATTTAAGTTTAGAAAAGATTGATTCAAGTTAGGCAAATTTTTGTTTTGTCAAATCAAAACTCTTGATCAATTTAAGGCCAACAAAATGTGCATTTCATATATTTAGTTTTAGATTTACTCAATTTAAAACCTTGTGACTCTAACGAACTCCTATATAATTCTAATATTATATTAAGAGTATCACAAATTTCAGCTATTAAGACTATATATCATTGGCAAACAACATATACCATGTCACTTTCCCTTAGATACATCTAGTGAGTTCATCCATAACTAATGTAAAAGGGAAATTGCTTAGTGCTAAACCTTGGTGTAATCTTAAGGTAATAGGGAAGCTATCTGTCATGCATATCTTTAATTATGTTGATGTACTTTAATGGGACTTTTTTTTTCATTAAGGCCTACCAAAACACCTCTTGAGAAACTCTATAGTATGATTTTCTCAAGTGGATAAATGTCATATGTAGATCTTTCTTTCTCATAGAAAATCCTGCAATAAAAGTCTTAAAAGGTTGATCATCTGTTGTGGAGCGTCTTGACATAAACTCAAATTGATTTTTGAAAATAGTGATCTTACATCGTAACCTACATTCAATTATTCTTTCCCACAGTTTCATAGTATGACTCATAATTTTTATTTCTCTATAGTTTGAACAATCTTGTAAATCACATTTATTCTTGTATAAAGGCACAAGAATGCTCTTCCTCCATTTTTTTGGTATATTTTTGGTATGTCAAATTTTGTTAAAAAGATTCGTTTACCATCTTATCCCTGTTTCACTTAAGCATTTCTAAATTTCAATCGAGATTCCATCTAGTCCTACAGCTTTTTTTAATCTCATATTTCTCAAAGCATCTTTAATTTCGTAACTTTTAATATTACACTTAAATACACGATTTACATTCTGAGAAGGTATGTTCAACCCACCTATATCATACTCAAAACTGCTATTAAAGAGATTATCAAAATAATATTTTCATCTCTTTTTAATCTCATCGTCTTCACTAAAACTCTTTCATTCTTACCTTTGATACATCTAATGCCATTAAGATCTATAATCTTTTTATCCCTCCTCTTAGCAAATTTGAACAATTTTTTTCTCCAACTCTTGTCTCTTGTTTTCTATATAACTTATCATAGATCCTACTCTTTGAGTCTTGAATAGCCTTCTTGGTTTGCTTTTTTGCTGTTTTATACTTATAATAACTCTTCTTATCCTTATTATTTCATAAATTTTTATAACACTCCCACTTAGCTTTAATTGCTTTTTTCACATACTTATTCCATAACCAAGATTCCTTTTCTAACGGTGCCGTACCCTTAGATTTCTCAAGTGTCTCTTTAACAATCCTTTAAATTCTGGCTATAATATTTTCCTACAATACTTCTACATCCTCATCAAGCTTCCAATTAACTTTTTTTAATAGTCCATCCCTAAATGTTGATATTTTGTCCATTTTCAAGTTCCACCACTTAACTCTAATGTCTTTTCTTTTACCCCCTAAGGTGGAATAAATTGAGTTCTAACAGTCTATGTTGTATGGCCACACTCACACAATGGAACCTCGCAATTCTTACAACTTTTATTCTCCTTCCTTGTAAAAAAGAAATCAATTTGATTAACATTTGATCAACTCCTAAATGTCACCAAGTGTGATTCCTTTTCTTAAAACACGTTAGTCTATGTTGTGTGGCCACACTCACACAATAGAACCTTGCAATTCTTACAACTACTTGTAGTTTCTTTCCTCGTAAAAAAAAAATCAAATTGATTAACATTTGATCCACTCCTAAATGTCATCAAGTGTGATTCTCTTTTCTTAAAACATTGTTTAATATCGTTAAATCAAATGCAGTAGCAAACTTTAAGATAGTCTCTCCTAGCAAACTCTAAGATAGTCTCTCTGATTTCGTTTCTTTCTCCAAAGCCATATCCCCCATAGGTTGTGGCTCTTTACTTAGTAAGAGTGGTTGAAGAATATTGCCGTTGTTCTATCTTCTTTTCATTGAAATAAAGATATACTTATGTTGACTCAAAATCAAGTCTTAGAATAGACCATATACATATGTTATTCTTTTTTATTTGTAGGTGAAATATTTCATTAACCCCACATATATATATATATATATGTAAGTGGACATTGGAGATGAATAGAATGGAGAGGTACAAACAGGTAGAACTTCGATTTTGAAATTACATCAGGGGTGAAAATGAATACAATACAATAACATACAAACATTTCATCTCTCAATTCACAACACCCCCCCTCCCCCCCATTTGCAGGTATGACAGGCATGCCTTCATGCATGTGGAATTCGAGAAGAGAATGGGACACATGATCAAAAATGTGCAGCAATGCAGTCTTTTGAAAGCAAAGTGCAGACTGCATCAAAATAGATCTTCCTCACCGGACATTAGGCTCAGCAAGCCTGGTTCTGCACCCCATTTGTTCAAGAAACTTCGTAAGACGCAAGTGCTTTGCAGTCCATTGCTCAGCTAATTTTTGCTCCTTTGCTTCGGCATCCCTCCTTAGCCTGTCTAGCTGTTCTCTGTATTCAGCTTCAATTCTATCAAGAGTAGCCTTCTGCTCTTCCCTTAGAGCCTTGACCTTCGACTCTATTTCTTTCATTTTCTCCCTCCTACGGCATGCCTTCTCTGATTCCAGTTGTAACTCTACCCTTCTTAACCTCCAGGCTGCTTCCTTTTTATGTGCAACCCAAGCATGGTGCCCTTCTTCCAGCTCCCTGCAGCACTCCACCAGTTCAGATACCAGCAAGTTCTCACCACAAGGAGGAACTGTTCCATAGGGTACAATATTTCCCAAAACAACAGGGGTATTTTCTGACATTCTCTCGGGCTGCAGCCATGGGATTGAGGGAGCAGCTGCCACTGTTGAGGGAGATAAGCTTAAAGTCACAGAAGGGGATGGTGGCCTGACAGCGGAGGCATTGCTGGAATTAGAAAGCCAAGATGGAAGTAGAGTTGGTGCAGGTGAAGGTGGGTCGGTATGAAGAAAGCCCCCATTATAAGTAGCCATGGAAAAGGTTGAGCTATGACGCTCTTTCACTAGTTTCTCCGCAAAAGTTTCTAATATCTTATCGTACTTGCCCTCCTCAATTGGATCATCTGTCTTATTCTTCTCCTTTTGTTCCCTTTGTTGCTTCTCTTTGAAGACCTCCCACCACTTGCCCAGTCTTTTAGCAGTTCTGCCAGGGACTTCAGCTGCAATTTTCTTCCATTTATTGCCGTGTTTGGCTTGGAGACAGATTACAAGATGCTGCTCCTCTTCTGTAAGAGATCCTTTCTTGATACCAGGTTTGAGGTAGTTATTCCACCTTTCCAAGCAAGATTTTGCATCCCTGTTTAGAGGTGCGTTCATGCGTTGTGACACAAGGTTCCACTCCCTTGGTCCATATTGTTTCACATATGCACGTAACAATGCGTCCTCTTCAGCTGTCCACCGCTGCCTCTCCTTCATTTCCAGGTGCAAAGACCACTTCCCATTGCCCTAAGCTCCTCATAATGTATCTGCAAGATCAGCAAATTTAACCAGCGCTTTGTTAACACGCAAGTGATAACAACCATGTCCAACAGTAACAAACTCAAAATCGGGAAGAGGACTAAATGACATAGGTAATTAAGGATGAACTTATGACAATGCCATAGCCCATAGAAGAAACATAGAGCTCTTTCTCCACTGCACTTTCTAGTCCTTAACTAAAACAAGTATCATAAAACCAAGGGTATAACACAACAAAATTAGATGGAAAAATACGACGTGCATGACGCACCCCGGGTATCTATTCTAACCGCAATCTTCATGCAGAATTATAACGACCACCCGACACATAAGTCACCACTGTATGGGCTGGAAACTTCTCTAGCATGTACAAGAATAAATTTTCAGACAACTAATAGTGCGAACCAAGAACTCCAAATACCTTCCAAATCTTCTCAACTCAGATAGCTAACAGTTTACAACCATATAGAATTGGCAACTTTTGCTCACAATACCAAAAGCCAGATACCAACAAGTCTGACAGCAAATATGTATAAGGAAACTCATTGAATAACAATGTCAGGATTTCCGCCTTATACAAAGAAAAAATAATATAAAGGCAAAGCAAAATATAACACTTAAAATTCTCTAGTTTAAACGAAGAATTGACAAAATTGCTGGTACACCAATAAATAGATGCCTAGCCAATCATCAAAATGAGGATGCACAATCATGCAGTTAAGCCAATGTGTATATAAATGCTGTTACAAGTTGGCATTGATTATAAAGTCAAATACAAAATTTGAAGCAGCATAATACTACCAAACACTGCACAAAGATGACGAGAAAAAGTTCGAATTGGAAAAAAGAAATGAATATCGCTAGAGGAATGCTTTGAAACAATGACTGAATACAAAACTTTCTGCTCCGCCATAGCAAAACCAATTATGCAGCCAGCGATTACAATCAATGTTGAAGTCCACAAAACAATGTGTTAAAACATGACGTGTTACAATAATCGGTAAAACTGGTACCCATGACTATATAATGCTGAATTTGTGTACATAAAGCTCCCCAACGGCCCCTGACACCAGATTACAACCAAATTGTACGCCAACAGCTGTTATACACCGCAATACAGGAGACTTTCATCCTTACTCATCTATAAACTAAACCATTTTTACCCTCATTTAGCTATTAACTAAAACTAATCTACTAAAATATCCCACAAAAAGTGTCTAAAAAGCTATATAAACAAAGCCAATGATAGTTTATTCAAGATGGGAAGTAAATAATCAATCAAACAAGGATGTTATGCCTTTGTATAATCCCACAAATTTCAAGATATTTATTCAAATCATCTACCATATTTATGATACAAAATCTTCAAAAAATCACAGCTGCAGGACAAAAGTATAGGATTCATCAACACCCGGGATATCATTCAATTTTAGCAAGAAAAGGGGTTCATAGATAACTCTTTATGTCTTTGAGAAACCCAATTTTAAGAATAAATTAAAAAAAAAAAAAACACTTTCTTATACAAAAGGAGACACCTTTAGTAAAAAGTAAGATCTTTTCGCCATAACATATTATGCTTAACCAGTCAAGGAATTTGTGTACACCGTTTGGCTGCCGAAAAAACTAAGAAATATAAACGAAGTCCAAAATTTAAAAAATTACGGCAAAAGCAAACAGAGCCTTCAAAACAGATTCTTTCGAGTACAAAGAGAACTCCAGGCATGAAATAAATTTCTGCACTTGGACAATGATAAAACATGACAGCTTACCACATTTCCTTTGTTTCAACTATCAAGTGTCCAAATTTAAACTCTGTCTTCGTTCGATCTAATAGATTTAAATCAATCTGCGACAACACAAAATGAAAAAAAAGAAAATCAAAATACAAAATCGAAAATTCGATACTGCCAAACAAAGCACTCCTCAAACAAGGAAAAAATACAACGTCTCCTAGAGAGAGAAAAAAAACGAAGAAATAAAAATAAGAAGAAAAGGATACAGAGAGAGAGTAAAAATTAAAAAAAAAAAAAGTTACCGTTCTGGAAAACAGTGAAATTTAGAGAGAGAAAGAAATCTGACAGTGGCGGGCCTGAAGGAGGGGCACGCGTGTGGACTTGAGAAAGGAAAACGGAACCAAACGAACGGCAGATCAAAAGAAAAAGGAAAAGCAAAAAAAGAAAAAAACCGTAGCGAAAGGGTCGATGCTGACGTGTTTTGAGGAATGTGATTGCGTCAGCGTACCCTGCAAAACTCCTTCCCTTCCCTCACTCTCTCATTCTATACTAACTTCCTTTCACGGTTTCACTCCATCCCTACCCTACGTTTCCTATACATTATAGACAGACAATTTTTTTTTTTTTGAAGGAAAGCTAAAAGTAACCTCGATGAAAACTACCGTGAGAAAAAGAAATGCCGTACGCTCAATTTCAGAGCTTAAAATGCGCCTGCCCGCCTCCAATCTTTGGCGGTATTCTGTTTGGATTTCCGTTGCATAATAACAAGGCGAGGCGGTCATGGAAGGGAGCTATACCAGGGTTGTTTATGGGTTCGGGATAAATCAATAGTTTAAAATATAATACACTGATATTATATATATAAATAATATGATTTAAAATTTTAATAATTATTATATATAAAATTAATAAAATTAAAAAATATATTTTATAAATTTATGTTGATATAAATTATAATATATAATTTTTATATAAAATATAATATAAATATATAAATTTTAATATTTTATATGATATTAATACTCAAATCACGAAATTTAATTTGGACCAAGAAAATTACATTTTAATTTTTATTGGGAACCGGGTTCGGTATTTTTTTCAATCAGATAAAATGTAGGTCCCAATGGTCCCCTATGGCCTAAAGTCCTAACTCAAAATCCTATCGGTTTCGACTAATGTATTTTTTATTTACCAACTAAATTTTGTTGAATAGTAATAATTTAAATACCGATCAAATGATCAAGATATTTTTAGATTCTATTTTAATTTAAGTTTTTTTTAGATAAACGATGTGATTAATTATGATAAGATTAAAAATAATAATAAAATTTGTTATAATTATAATTTAAAAAATTATTATAGTTATAATTTAAAAAAATTAATAAAAAATTTATATTGATTTAATCTCACCATAATTGATATTTAGATTTAATTGATTATACAATAAGCTTAATTGCATTGCACCAAAAATAACGGGAAATTTGAACCAAGACTTAATTATTTTCAAATGATTTTAAATATATACTCTCCACATTTTATTAAAGTATAACAAATGTTTTGTGATTCGAGTAATAAAGAATTCGATTTTTTTCAAATAAAATCTTGGTTTTGAGTATTGTGAATAGAAAAATTAAGTTTGAAAAAATTTGCTCTTTTTATAGAGTTCGACTCGACTCGATTTCGAATTAATCGAAATTCAAAATGATTATAAATCATCAAAAGTTCGAAATAAAAAAAATATAATAAAAGATATAAACAAATTCATTAAAAGATAGAGATAATAGCAATTTAATTAGAATCAAATTCAGTTCGATTTTTTTAGAGATTATATAATATTATAAAAATTTAAGATTTGATCTAAATTCAAATCGAACTTTTATTTTATTCGAATCGAATCAAATTTTATTTATTTGATTTATTGGTTTTTAATTATTAATTTTTTAATATTTAAATATTATTTTAATATAAAATTTATTTAAGTAGATTTTTTATAAAATTTATTATTTTTATTTTATAAAAATTTAAAATATATATGAAAATTAAAAATTATATATAATTTAATTTTTTTATTTTTTTACTTTTTGATCTAAAATTTAATATAATTTTAATATATATATTTAATATTTAAATTTAATATAAAAAAAATCGCTGCAAACGAAGCAAAATACTATAATTTTAAATCAATTTTCCTTTTTCTTCATCCCTTTTAAAAGATAAAAAAGTTCACTGAGTCCAGCGATGCATTAATTAACCCGCCGTAGCAGCAAGAGCGAGAAATAAAGCTGACCATCCATAAGTTCTCGTTGGAATAGGACCCACACACGAGGAAAAGTAGTGTCTTTAATTTGTTATTTGGGGCATATGAAAATCGTTCAAATCAAAATATGACTTTTGTATATCGGCTTTCAAACCATCAACATCGACAAATTGGTTTCAAGAATTGACCTGTCATTAAACAACGGTTGTGATCGAAAAGAGGAGTTGTTGATGCGGGATGGGGCGAGGGTGCAGGGTAAGGGGAATGGGGAATGGGGAAAGAAAGAATATTTGAAGGGCTATGATTAGGAGGGGGATTATCGAGGGAAGGGGAGGGTGGGATGCCACGTAGGAAAGTGGGACCCAAAAGTGGTGGGAAGGGGGGACTTTAGTCCGTGTTTCGCGGCACAAGGAGACGAGTTTGATGGAGACTCGACCTTCTGCTCCGCTCAGATGCGCCTCTCAGATGTCAGTGATAAGTTACGTCCCTTTTTTTTGGTTTCTTTTTTTCTATTTTTTAATTTTAATTTATGGATTTATTTTTTACCATGAATCAATTCCAGAGTTAACAAAAAGAAAAAAAAAATTGTGTCTATTTATATTAGAATGTCCTCACGTGTTTTATTATTTATTTATATTAATATTATTTTTTAAAAATATAACCTAATGAAATTTTTAATAATTTTTTAAATTTCATTAGAGAAGTTTAAAATTTTAATTAACCATCTATTGAAATTTCTTTTTTCTTTTTTATTTTTATAAAAAGTTTTTAAGTTAATTATTAAGATTATTAGATTACTTATGTGACATCCCGTATAGGAAATTTGTGAAAGTTCAATATAGAATATAGTGCGATGATAGATAATTATATATATATATATATATATACACACACCTAAAAATTGATAATATGTGATTATAAGGGTGTAATTTTAAAAATACAATTTAAAATATTTTCTTTAATTATTAGTGAGGTGAATATTTAAATTTAAAATTGATAATTTATATATTTATATCATATCAAATATTAATAATTCATACATTTATATTATATTTTATATCAAAATTATATGTTTTAATTTATATTAACATAAAAATATAAAATATATTATTTTAATTTTATTTAATTTATTTATAATTTTTAAATAAAATTTTAAATAATATTAATTTTATATTTTTTATTCATATTATATCATCATATAATATTTTATATTTCTAATTTATTTAAAATTTTAGTCACCAGTAAAATACTAATACTAATAAGCAACTGAGTGATAAAAAAAATTAAAGATGTTCAATTTCTTTGCTCTGAATTAATTTACAACTTTAGCAGGGAAATTTGGTGGGCTAAAACCGGAAATTGAAAGAAGAGCCGAAGGGTTGGTGTCTTTGGCATGATAAAGCTGATTTGACCTGTCAAACAGATTGTAAAATTGAGGGAGATCCTCCCCTAAACTTCACCTTCAACACACCAACCCAGCCCCTACATTCCCCCTCCCCTGACAAACCCAAAAGCTTTTTGTGGCTGGGAATGAAGGGAAATTAGGACTGTACTTTTCAACTTTCCCTACCTATTCCTCCTCCTTAAGCGCTTACCCTTTGATTGAACCAAACCCATGATCAACACCATTTTAAATGGTCCTTGATTGAGGATTACAGGACATAGCGGTCGGGTGCACCAGTAAAGTACAGTAATAAATGTTGGTACTATTATTTTTAAAGGCTGCAGAATTTGGATGGGGATCGGTGAAAGTGGTGATGGGGAGCGTGTGACCCAATGTGTGAGCTCAATGCTGTCTGCCTGACCTCTCTGAGCCATCTTATCCCTACTGGCTCCGTGAAAGGGAAACATATCACAGGGGAAAATACAGATACGAGTGTTTTCAACTGACCCTTTTTTCTTATTTTATTATCATGTAGTCAGTCCACTTGAAATACTTATAGCTTACCATTTGGACCAAAGAAGAGAAATGAGTTCAACAAAGTATTATTAGGTCTGACCTTTGGTAAGCAGTTGCCGGCCTAAAATATTTGGCCTCCAGTTTTGTTTCAGGAGAGAAGTTCAACTGTTCATTGTACCAGGCCCAATAGGTGGTCAATCTTGCACTTCAATGCTTAGCTGTGGAACCCAAGTTCAGACCGAAGACTGGGGAGGTTGTGATAGATCTTGAACAGGTTCAATAGAGGAGACAGGTGACATTCCAAAAACTATTGAAAAGGAACACAATGTAACAACACAGCCATTCCAAGACGGTCCACCAACTACTTCTCCTATACCACTTCATTTTTAATACTTGAATTAGCAGAAAACTTTTTGATATTGCTGCTGCAATTTCTTTCCTGAGTAGTGTACAGTACTTTTTGTTTTGGGTAAAGTATTTAAAACCTACCATTGACTCTGAGATCATTACCACATACATAAGTCTAACCCCTCTGAGAACCCCCACTCCAACTCCAACTCCAACTCCAACCCAAACTAGTTCGGACAAAGCTTGGGTTCAACATCACCAAGCCTTTCTGTTTCTTGTTTTTTAAACTACCACACCACCCTTCAAAACTTTTAGAAAAAAAAGGGTTCCTCAGCTTTTATTTTTCCATTGAATCTGACATTGGGTTTTGCCTGTCGTGGGGACCAAAACATGAGCATGTTGTAGATGCTTGATGCTTTTCTCTCATAGTACTCGTATTAGCCAACAGTCAGCTGATTTTAAAGTAATAAAATATTTGTAAATATGAGGAATCTACATCCTGGCTGCAATTATTAGGGATTATACAGTGTTTGGAAAAAGGAGTGTTTTCCTGTGTCTTGTTACATGCATCTGCCCACCTACAAGTAAGTTCCTCTTATTACAAAATCAAACCAAGGTAGGAAAATGTGCTTCATGTTGACTACTGACTAATCCATGTCTCTTAACCTTAACAATCAAACAATGGTAAAAATGCTTTACTAAATCATTGATCAAAATCTAACGGTTACAGAACTCCCACGGTGCATGCATGATGCAACAAAAAAACTCTCAAAACAGGGAATCACATGGCAAAACAACAATTTTTAACATAAATCCAAATGTTAAGACAACGTTCTTAAGAGGAGTTGGAGAAGGTTGACTTGACTAATCATTGAGAATCAACAGGAAAAGTCTAATCCGTGGTATCCAATGGCTCATCAACACAACAACCATGTAGATTATTAAATTAATCTTATCTTAATTTTATACAAGTTTTTAATTATTTAAGTGTTGGTAGTTTAAAATATAGTACATTCATATTGGATAAAAAGATTTAATTATTAATTAGTGAAGTTAAGTTTTGTATTAATTTTATTCATATTTTAAATAATTATATTTGAACAGAAATAATTATAATAAGATAAATACTCATAATTATTTAAATATAAATAGATTATTATTCATAAAAGTCATGATTATATAAAATATCATAGCTATTTAAATAGAAGTTTATGTTTATTCATTTATTATAAATAAATCTTTCAGTATAATTATTTTCATTACTTCTGATTAGAGAGTTTGAGTTTTTGGTGTATCATAAAGACATAATTGCTTTTAAAAAAATGTTCTTCATGTTTCAAAGCTAAAATTATTTTCTATTATTTATCTTCTCTTATTTTTTTAAAAATAATTTAGAAGTAATTATGAGAAATTTATATTTCACATGAGGAAGATACAAGAAAAAAAATTGACATGATTTAGAGGTCAATATTAGAGTGGATTAATGTTCCATAGACCAAAATGTTAATTTTTATAACGATCTTCACTAGAGGTATATATTTTATTTTTTGTATAATTGTTGGTAAAAAGATAGACTGAGTGAGATAAGCATGTTAGCATTTAATTTCACTAATATGTCAAGTCAAAACACAATATGCAAAATATTAATTACATTACATAAATTTATGCATATATTGAAATTGACTCCACAATTAAATTTAATCAATTGTATTATATTTATTTGAAAAATTGATACTTATAAAGACTGAGATGGGAAATAGTCTGAAAATATAAAAGAAAAAGACATGAATTGATTTTAGATCAAAAGAATTATTACTTGTTATCAAGTAATGAATTAAATTGGGTTCTAATAAAATGATCAATTGTTTAATTGTCATGTTTTGGTTATATATAGAACATGCAAATTGTCCCATAGTTTCTATGAAAACAATAAAAAATGGGTAAAATAATTTACTATGAAAAATTAGATGCAAGTGAAGAATATATGCAGAAAATAATATTTGGTTGTAAAATTAGTTTTATTTTTTAATCATAGCACCAAAATTGAGATAATAAGTTGAGTCAAGCAATGTGTTTGGTTTTATCTTTGTTGGTCATTTATAAATCAAAAGTTGATTTTTTTTATTGGTTTAAATTTTGACTAGTGTTCAATTTTCATGAAAACCAATTAAAATTAAATTGATGTATGTGAATAATTATTATTAAAATATGATGCTTCATGGATTAATTGATGACTAATAAACTAAATAATTGTTATTATCAGAAACATGAGTAATGTGAAATGTATTTTGCTTGTTAAGTGTATTACACTATAAGTGATTTTACAAAATAAAATTTTATTGTGAACAATCACAAAGAAAAAGTTAGGTACAACTCAAATTATGTTTGATGGCCAAGATAAGTAAAACAATAAACTCAAGAATTTGGAATATAAATGTCCTTGCTGTATAACTATGATTGATGAAATTAACTTACAAAAGGTAAGATATTAAAGAGATGCTTGTTTTAAAAGAAAATATCAAACAATTATAATTATGAGGTTTATAAAGGTATAGGTTCTAAAATATTATTCTTGTTGATGATAGCATTTATAAATTGTTTGAATTTATAATGTAATAAGTTAATGCAAGTTTATTATATGTAATGAATATATAATTTCATGAAGAATTGTGGTTGATGGTAATGAAAAACACATTATGTAAATCTATAGCATCCCTTTATTTTGTAAATTTTATGATAGTATCACTAACTAAAATTTAGTTAACAATTTATGCTAAATAGATGATTGATTAAAAGAAAAGACATGTCATTAAAAAAAATCGAAACATTTGTTGATTACTAGCATTTGAAGGATGCTCATCAATGTCTAATTAGTCGTATTTATAAATTAGAAAAGAACATGCAAATTCAATGTTCCAAAGGCATCAGTACATGCATTTGTTTAATTTCATTTTGTGATGGCATAGAAAATATTGGTATAGTTTGATAAACATTACTGAATTGGATGGAATGTTTTTTTTTATACATATAAGAAAGATATGGATTATGAAGATAGAATACCATTATTAAATTAATACATTATTTGTTAAAGATAATAAATATATTTTTGCTTTTTGTACTTGAAAAAATGGCTTTTTGTAGGTTGTTAAAATGATAAGTGCACAAGTTTTCGAGGTTTTCAATAATTTCATGACAATGACAAGGATGTGGCTAGTTATACACCATATTAATATATGGGCTTAGATAATAATATTAGTTTGTGAAAACCGTAAGGCTTGAAGTTAGCCAATCAATGATTTAACTAATGCAAATTCATCACGAGTTTTTGCATGAAATATTAGTATTATTCATATTATAATTTTTTTATGCTATTTTATGAAAATAATTTTTTATTCATGTTTTATGACTTGCGTTAATATGGTGATATAGATATGAACATATTGATCACAAAATGATATGGACTCTTATTGTACATAGGCATATTGGTTCCATTAGTAAAATTTTGAATTTATTATATATCTGAAAATGTTATGACCAATTAAAAGTGATAAATAATAGAGATATATACTTAGGCTAAACAATGGTGGAGAAATAAAGTTCTCATAAAATTTTGAAATCAAGTATAAATGTTTCAATAGTCATAAACTTGAAATTGGCTATTGGACAATTAATATATGCATTGAAAACTCATGATAACATTTAAGATAGTTGATTTTCACTAAAAGCCTTCACTATAAATGAGATAACTTCAATAGTTAAATCTATATAATTTATAGGTATGATGTGAATTATTATGGTTGGCTTAGAATAGCCATAAGCCAAAACTGATGTCACAATCTTAACACATTGTGATAATTTTTTGTTATGTATATGGTCTAATTCATAGATTGTATAAATTATTTATCATCTATGGTTTTATTAAAAGTTTTGAAATATAGTGAAAATTTTAAAAGTATATTTACTTTGGAAGCCATGAGTGATTCAATGATCTTGTGAATATGAAAACTTTTATAATAATAAAAAGAATGTTATTTGATCCATTTTAGTGATGGAAATGGTTTTGTTCATGATAATAAAAATTATTAATAGTGTCTATAATTAAATAAATTTATTTAAGTATTTATGAATTGACATAAAAAGTCTTAAAATGAGACTATATAGCATGATTATATTTGAAATCTACTTATTAATGTAAATTCTTATATCGAGTTAAAATATAAAAATTTTGAAACTTTTATAAAAAAAAATATTAAGATATAGAATATTTATTAGTTATCTTTCACAAATTGTGGATTTAGAGGTCTCCTACTAAAATATATATATATATCAAATAGTGAAAAGATAAATAAAATGACAACTTAATTAAGTATATATGATATCTTGATAATTGAATGAAACATTTTTTAATAAAAGAATGCATACTTACATATGATATGAGTGATAAGAATTAAAAGAAATAAAAATTATCATTATAATGTTGTAAGCTTTTAGTATAATTTTATAAGCAAATTATACAAACTAATAAGTTTAGTATACTTATTAAAGTACAATCATTAAAAAGTTTTTAAAAATCTTAAAAGGACTAAAATGGTTTAGTTTATTCATTTAATTTATCCAATTATACTGTAAGTATAATTGTATTAAAGATGTAATAAAAGTATGAAAATAGAATGGTAGAAATTTTTGAGTATAGAGTTGTGGCCACAACCAATACTATTTATTTTTTAAAATGATAAGAACAAGACAACAATATCTAGAATATATAAATGATATGCAAAATAAAAAGTTTGGACATGTTAGCCTATGAAGTGAATATATTATAGATTCAATCTCAAGTGAGGGTAATTACTATAAAAAAAATTAAATTCTAAGATATTTAGTCAGTAGTACTACAAATAAAATAGATTTAAATCCTTACTATTAGATACCAATAACGAGAACCTAATTTTGAATTAGTAACATCTAATTATAAAGTGTAATAGGTAAAAATAAGTTATTGTTATGTGTTTGTTAAGTACTAATAAAATTCACTCAAATTTTAAAAATTAGTATGATCTATTACGTGAGTAGGATGGATTTTTACACTCTTAATGGAGTTTTAAATATTTAAAGCAATAGAGATATAATAGAAACTCCATCTCTATAAATATAGAAGTAGTGTCGCTTTAATTGAGGTATCTTTTATAAATGTTTATGAATAGGATAAACATATGGTCATAATAGTGCCAAAGCAGTTATAAACTTCTGATAGAAGAATAAATAAGTATTATATGTGTTATATCTTTAATTCTAATACTAAAAATTGAGATTTAATCTGCAAACACCATCAATTTCGTTAGAATTTTAATATGTATACATTAATTAAAAATTTAAATCAAGAGAAACTTTTTTATATTTGTAATATGTATTTATGTGAAAGGTTAACGATTAAACATCAATATTTCAAATTAATAGAGAATTATTGGTAGTTTAAATTGTAGTGCATTCACATTGGATAGAAAGATTTAATTATTAATGAGTAAAATTAAGTTTTGTATTAATTTTATTCATATTTTAAATAATTATATTTAAATAAAAATAATTATTATAAGATAAATAGTCATAAATATTTGAATAAAATAAATTATTATTCATAAAAATTATTATTATATAGAATATCATAACAATTTAAATAAAAATTTTTATTTATTGATTTATTATAAATAAATCTTTTAATATAATTATTTTTACTTTAATTAAAAATTTTAAAATTTTATTATATCTTAAAAGTATAATTTAATTATTTCTCTTATCTTATTTGTTATTTTTGGGTCGTGGGTTAATGAAATATGTAAAAATGGAAATGGAAATGCACATGGTTGTTTGTTGGGGAAAACAGACAAAAAAAATAAATAAAGAGGTAAAAAGTGAGTCAACCGTCTACAATATTTGGTTGGCCGAGGTCAAAAAAGAGCTACTCATAAAGCAAGAAAGGAAGGAAGAAGGAAAGGGAGCAAATCCAATAGCATAGAAGCAGTTTTTATGTTACTTTTTGGTTTGCTGATCTTTTCTCATCATCATCCAATGCCAAACCCACCTTCCAAAAAGTGAGAAAAAGGGTGCTCAGAAGAGATCATATCCAAAATCTTGCTGCCCAATTGCCACCTACTACTCAACTTTGATCTTTCTGAATAGGCAAGTTGAGTGTTTTGTGGTTGTCCTTCTCTGTAGGAAGTTTGGCCTTGTAAAAGAAAAAGGAAAAGATTGAAAGAAAGATCTGAGTTTTATTCTGTTTTGATGGGAGCTTGCTGGAGCAATCGCATAAAGTCTGTCAGTCCTTCTAGCACAGGTTAGTTGAATGTTGTTTCGTTCTTGATTTTGCTTAAAGCTTTGATTTTTTTTTTTTTTGTTTTGTTGATTAAAAATGAACTTGCATGCCTTGTTTCCTATTTTTAAATCAACGAAAAGGGCTTGATTTCTGTTGTGTTTTGAGTGTGTCATTTTGTTTATAGTCAAAATTTGATGAGCACAAGCTCAAATTGTAATATAGATCCTGTCTGGAGCTTTAAAAGTGTGGGTTCTTGGTGGAGACAATTGTATATTATCTTTTAAAATAAGTGAAGTTAACTATTGTTTTATACAGGAGTTAATTTGACGAGTGCCAGCACAAATGGAAACAATTTGAGTGGTTCAAGCAGGAGGGTTTCTTCAGCTTCTATACCACAAACTCCTCGGAGCGAGGGTGAGATTTTGCAGTCTTCAAATTTAAAGACTCTGACCTTCAGTGAGCTCAGAACAGCTACCAGAAACTTCCGGCCAGACAGTGTCATAGGAGAAGGTGGGTTTGGTTCTGTCTTCAAAGGATGGATTGATGAACATTCACTTACAGCTACCAAGCCTGGTACTGGCATTGTAATTGCTGTTAAGAGGCTCAAACAAGAAGGGTTCCAGGGTCACAAGGAATGGCTGGTTAGTGTCAGTGTCTGTTTCAGTTTCAGTTTAAAGTTGGATACTGTCATTAAATTGACTTACCATTATTCTATTAACACAAAAAACAGTCCAGTTGGTTAGGAATTAGGATTTTCACACAATCTTAATAACTTTCAATTTGGTAAAATTATGATCTGATAAATGCATTTTTGGTGAAGGCTTTGTTATTCAGGACCTTCTCTTATAAGATGATAATTTGATTTTCTTTTATATTTTGGTGTAAAGGCTGAAATCAACTATCTTGGACAATTTCATCACCCTAATCTTGTAAAGTTGATTGGTTACTGCTTAGAAGATGAGCACCGGCTTCTAGTATACGAGTTCATGGCTCGGGGTAGCATGGAGAATCATTTATTCAGGAGTGAGTTATTTGTATTAATGAAACATTCATATCTATGAAGTGAAGCATATGTCTCCATTTAGTGTGCCTAATTTAATTTTGGAACAGGGGGGTCGCACTTCCCACCACTTTCTTGGGGCATCCGGATGAAGGTTGCACTTGGTGCTGCCAAAGGACTTGCCTTTCTCCACAATGCCAAAACACAAGTCATATATCGCGACTTTAAAACTTCAAATATCTTGCTTGATTCGGTATGTAACTTAGCTAATGCTTCCCTTTGCATTCTGTAGGATGGTGAAAATATTGGAATTTTATCCACTTTGCTTACGTGCTATATACTGCTGTTTCATTTGATATTGCAGAATTACAATGCAAAACTATCTGATTTTGGGTTAGCTAGGGATGGACCAACTGGTGACAGGAGCCATGTTTCCACTAGGGTCATGGGAACCTATGGATATGCTGCTCCAGAGTATCTAGCCACAGGTATTGCTCCCAGCTATGTTTTCTTCTGCAAATACTTTTTCTTTGTCAATCCATTCGGCATTTATTTTCCAACCCTCTATCTACTACTTTTCTTTGGATGCCCCGAAATTTGATTTTATCGAGTTCTTCAATGAAATGAAGCTGTTGGCTGTATTACGACCAAAAGAAGAAAAGTCATCTCCAATTTGTATGCATATGTAGCATAGAAGTTATTTTGTATCATATCAGCTATTTTCAGCTCTATTTTGTAATTTGTTATTGTATCATATGAAATGAAGTTGATACACTAGTATTGATATGATTATATCAATTTCATTTTCTATTGGAAAGGTCATTTGACTGCCAAGAGTGACATATACAGCTTTGGAGTTGTTCTTCTGGAAATGTCATCTGGCCGACGAGCTATAGACAAGAACAGGCCATCTGGAGAACACAATCTGGTGGAGTGGGCAAAACCTTACCTAACCAACAAACGTAGGATATTCCGTGTACTAGACACCCGTCTCCAAGGCCAATATTCATTAAACCGGGCTCAAAAGGCAGCTAACCTTGCACTTCAGTGCTTAGCTGTAGAACCCAAGTTAAGGCCAAGCATGGATGAGGTGGTAACAGTGCTTGAGCAGCTTCAGGAGCCAGGTGAAATGTCAAAAAGCGTTCAGAAGGAACGCCATGTAAAATTGTAAATGCTCATAACCATTCCAATGGTAAAGCTGTTGTATATATTACCTAAAATATGAATGTTTTCCTAAGTGTTCTTGAATGATTTTTGTGAACACAAGGTTTGTAATAGTATGCATGGTGCAATTTCCTTTTTTTCCTGGATTAGTATATTGATGCAAATGTCTCAGTCGAGATGAATTTGTACGGTTTTTATCCAATAAAGAAATCAAGAACAAAAGAGTGATGAAGGTGAATTTAACTTGAACATAACCAAACTTTATTTTTCAATGGAGTAGAAAACAAACCAATCAAGACCACGTATACAGGAAAAGGAGGAAAATCAGTCTGGAATCAAAGTCCTCGCATGCAATGCAGTCAACCCAGGCCATCCACATCATAGACAAGCACAAATTGTTTACGGACGTTCTCATTGGCGAAACAACATAAATTTTCTCTTCCAGCTCCTTTTTCTTCCCTGGTAATTCTATTCACTTTTTCCTATTTTTTCCACCCTATTGGTTTCTTTTCAACCAAGGTTGAAGGCAATAAGGAATAGTAATTCATAACTTTTTGACCCTTTCCATTTTTCCTTTCTTTTCCAACCATGACCATTATTGTTTGGTACTTGGTATTGCAGGATATATCTAAAGGATGCTGTGTCCTTGGGTGCAGAGACAGGAAAAGCTGAAAGGCAAGTATAGATTCGTCCTTCCTGATAAGGCCTGTGCTGGAGATATCTCAGTTGCAATGACTTTCACCTTGAATGAACGCAAATGGTTCACCATGAACACTCTATTTATAACATCTGTTCTGCTGTAACATCTACCAACAAGATAAAAGATATATGCTTTAATTTTTAGAATTTGTTTTAAAAAGGAAAAACTTGTGAATGCCAGCTAGAAACTTCTTAGTAGATAAAAGTTTAATAATATAGCGGCAACAATAATTAACTAATAGGGGGAACAAACCAGTAACAAGATTTTTCATTAATTCGGAACAGCTGATCGAACCATTTTTATTACTGTTAATTGAGAAAAACAACTCTCGTAATCATCCAATGCTGTAAATGACACAGCATATATGAACTGATCACAGGAGTCTGAGAGATATCACATTAAAATAGCTGATACAAACATGACATTAATCTTCCATTGAAAATGTACAAATGAAGATGAGAGAAGGTGAAAATTTGGTGAGATGCACGTTCCAGGACAGTTCATCGTCCCGACAGCGCAACACGATCCTTCTGTATTGCCTGTGTCAAGTTGATGTCAAAGAGTTCGCAGCGTATAGGCATCTCCATCTCATAGAAGGGGTTCTTCAAAACGTAATCTGTGTAAAGCTCATAGATGATTTTCAAGAGAGCTTCCATGTGCTGTGTCCCAGGTTCACAGACCACAAAGAACTTCGTCCCTGTATATCATAACAATATAAATCTCTGCAAAGTCAACAAATGCGAGAGTACCTTCCAAAATTGTACAACATATGTTTGCAAAATACCATTTCAAGTCAAGCGCAAGAAACAAAAGATTTATTCAGCATTGTCACTAGACCAACAAAGAGAAACAAGTAATCAAGCCTTCTAGTTCGCCAATTTTCTGATAATAAACTTTCAAGGGTTAAACTTATCACTAAAAATTCTCACCTTAGATCATCTCAACATGTTAAAGTTGGATCCAACATCTTCCGATATGGATGTCCATCTTTAGTTTCCTCTACATCATGTTTATCATTTTATTCTTTATCCATTTTCACACATTTGAGGCTCCCAGGATGGGGTTCATATCATAAACCAAAGGATTTGTAATAAGTAGATATGTCCTAGAAAGATTATTTTTAAAACAGTCATAGAATACAAAGCTAGAGAGTCATACATATCAAGTAACCAGACAGGTGTAACAAGTTTCATAAAGCAGCACAAACCAGAACTAAAACAAATTTCCCCCTTCCAATTGGTAAGACTTAACTAACCTACCTCTATCACTAAGAGCACAATCAGACAATGAATTTCTTTCAATTGTAACATCATATCTTCAAGTTGTACCATAAACAATTGCCCAACAGGCATTAAATCACAGATTACTTAACTGGCAACAGTTCCAGTACTATAGTTTTAAGCTTCAAACTGGAGGAAAAGCAAGCACCAGAAAAATTTTAAGTAAATGGTTAAAAAGAAGAAGCATTGCCAACTGCATCAAGAACACATTATGCAGGCTTCACGGATTTACATAAGCATCAAATAGAAGTAAATTTCCACAAAAATTTTATTTTCATCATCTTACATTACATTATATAAATTCCCAATATTATACAACTTTCAGTCAACTGAGTGGGAAAATCAGATCTACAAATCAGCTTCTTCCGATTCTACTTTCACACTTCAAAATTTCCCATTAATTAAAATTAAATAAGACAATAATAATAATTGATATTTCAAAAAAAATTACCAGTAAGGGATTGAAAACAATGGAGATCAAAGGTATCAGCTTCAAGTAGCTCAATTCCTGAACAACCAGTGGTAGGCGATAGCTGCTGCGAGATCGCGTGCATGGAATGCCATAAACTAGCCACTCTCAAGCTATCATTCGTATCCATGCGACCCTTTGATCCATAATCCTTTAAAAAAAAAAAAAAGAAAACATAAAAAGTTTACCAAATATTCTCGAGAAACAAACAGGAAATGTTTCAAAGTAATGATACCTTATAGAAGATCAAACCTCCCGATTTATTAATTATGTAAAGACTGTAAATCGCCGCCATTGTCTAGGGAATCGAATTCAAAACCCTCAAACTCGTTGCTTAGAAATAAATCTGTTAGTGTTTTCTGTTTATTTATTTATTTACAAATTTATTTGACGTTTTTGCCCTCTCTTTACAAACCAATTTACTGTTAAATTACATCGGACTTGGCTCTAGTGGCGCCACGTACAGGAGCAAGGATGCTTTCGTAAATTTAAAGGAAAATGCCGTGCGTATTTGGGAGAAGAGGAAATTATAAATACTTTTGACATTGTTGGTGGGTGAGAACTCAACTACTCAGTGAAATGGCGGTGATGGAGAGTTCGAAACCAACGGTGGAGATCAACGGTTTGCGATTCACGTATCCTGGAATCGACGGTCACCCACCACCAGGGTCCACCCCTCTTATCGATGATTTCTCTCTCATTCTTAACGCCGGCGATCGGTGTCTCCTCGTCGGATCCAATGGCGCTGGTTAGTTAATCAGTTACCGTTGATGGAGAAAATCAAGGAAATTGGAATGATAAAATTCAAATTTTATTCAGTTTTTTTGGTTTATTTGTTTCAATGAATGATAGGGAAAACAACGATATTGAAGATACTGGGAGGGAAGCACATGGTGGAACCGCACATGGTTCGAGTGTTGGGAAGATCCGCTTTCCACGACACCGTTTTGGCTTCCTCCGGTGATCTTTGTTATCTTGGAGGAGAGGTTAGTTAAGTAATTTTCTCTGTTTGCATATGTTCATTTAGTAATTCCCCAAAGTTAGAATTTTGAAAAATTTTGCCAATATGACGAATTTAGGATGTGTTTGGTATATAAGATAATGATAGGATAGGATAAGATGATATTATAAATAGAATTAGATTAAATAATATTATCCTATCTTGTGTTTGATGTGTGCAAGGATTAGAATAGGATAATCCTATCCCTTTCTTTAGATACAAACCAAACATAATATACAATGATTATCATCTTATCCTATCCATCATCATATGCACCAAACATGACCTTAAGATCAATTTATTTTAGAATTGTTGAATGAACTATGAACTGCGTCAGTGAGACATAATTGGTGGAAAAATGTAAATTGTATCAAGAAGGGAAATAATGGGAAAAGTCATTGCTATGGATTTCTTTCGTAGTTGCATTGAATTCATTTAGCTGTAGTTTGCAAGAAGATTTGACGTTGGTGCTATTGGTTTTTGTGTAGAATTTTATAAGATAAAATAAAGGGTAGTTTTTTCTTTTGCAGTGGAGGCGTGATGTTGCTTTTGGAGGATTTGATGTTCCAATTCAAATGGACATTTCTGCGGAGAAAATTAATTTTGGAGTTGCAGGTATTGATCCCCAAAGAAGAGCTGAACTAATCAAGGTATGCATTTTTATAGAAGTATGATGCAGCATATGAAAGCACCAAGGGTGGTAGTATCTGATAGCTCATTATTCTCCATTGAATGATTCAAGAAAACCATGTACAAATTTCAATAATTTGGCTAAGCATTTAAAAAAATGATACTTGCTCTTTGTTTTAGGTATTCGATATTGATCTCTCGTGGAGGATGCACAAGGTATCTGATGGTCAGAGAAGACGTGTCCAAATTTGTATGGGTCTTCTCAAGCCATTCCAGGTATTTTCAATTTCCTAGATGGTGGTATTCTAATTTCAATACTTCCATTGTCTGGTCTTCTGTAGAGCTGTGACCTCCTTTCCTTCCAGAAGGAAGTTTGGAAGTTTTTATAACAATTGTTCCTCAAGGCTGTTTCCTGTTTCTATGGGTTCTTCTACTGGATGAGATAACAGTTGACCTTGATGTGCTGGCAAGGGCTAACCTTCTGAATTTCCTTAGAAAGGAATGTGAAGAGCGAGGCGCCACAATAATCTATGCAACACATATGTTTGATGGTCTAGAAAAGTGGCCATCACATATTGTCTGTCTCGGTTCCATTCTAAGAACGACCTTTCTTTCAAAATGAATTTGTAAAATAGATGATTTTTATATATCTTCTTAGTGACAAAACCCTCATCTTTGTTTCAGGTTTACATGGCTCATGGGAAATTGCAATTAGCAATGCCAATGGATAAGGTTAAAGAGATTAGCAATTTGTCGCTAATGATTAGTTTTCCTGGTAGATGCTTGAAATGTCCTCTGTTTATGAGTGAAGCTTGTTGAACATTGTGAAATGCCTTGTTGGTTTTAATTTGCGGAGAACAGTAGAGAGCTGGCTGAGAAAAGAAAGAGATGAAGAAAGAAAGAAAAGAAAGGAAAGGAAGGCATGCGGTCTTCCTGAATTTGAAAGCCAGATTGAGGGAAGCCGTGTGACAGGGGATCCAGCACGAGCTGCTGTTCGCGCATTGAACAATGGCTGGGCTGCCGGCAGGTTACACTCCACTTGTGAAGAAAACTTTGTCTTCAGCTCAAACAGAGTTTTAAGGCAATAGATAAACTCAACTTGCAACAAGTTGTTTGAGCTTTCTGAAGAACTTTTGCAACATGCAACAAATTCTCATCCCCAACGTCTTGCCTAGGCTCTTATTATGTAGAATGAAAACATGGAAATATGTCCATAATTGTTGTCCTTGCAAGAATCCGAGGAATAATGGTGGGGAGTCCGATCATGTAGAGATGTTCTTGATTTGTTGTGTTATTTTTTCATAGTCAAGCCTCTGTAACGTGAGCGTATAGGGTCAAGCATAGCTAGTGTCATCTTATTTATGCATTATGAAAAGAATTCATGTACCTTCTCATACTTAACCCCTCCGCCCCCACCCATACTAGGGATGGTTAGGGTAGGGATGGCATAGGAGTAAATATTGGATATTTTAGAAGTTTAATATTTATAATATTAGACTCTGTTTAAATAAATATTATTTATTTAAATATTTGAGTCGTTAAAATATTTGTCTATTCAAATTTTTTATCAAAATATAAAATAAATAAAAAATTAATTTAATTTAAAATTAATTTTATTTTTAATTAAAAAAAATAAAAGAGTAAAAGTTATTTATTAAGGTTCGAAAATTTTTATAAATATAAAATTTTACATATTTTATATATGTAAATAGATAATGAATTTAGATATTTAATTATTATTTATTAATACTTAAATAAATTCAAATATTAAATATTAAGAGATATTATTCTTATCCTATTTGAATATTTTATTAAAATTTATTAATTATTCGTTTATAATAATTTGAATTCAACAAAAATGAATCGACGATATCTATTTATTGAGGTTATCAATAGCTTCTGTTAAAGTTCATATAATGCATTTATGTTGAATATAGAAGATAAATGGGGGGTTACCGAGTAAAGATCCAACTCAGCCGTCTTAGCTCAGCCGGTAGAGCGCGTGGCTTTTAACCACGTGGTCGTGGGTTCGATTCCCACAGACGGCGTTTCCAATTCCTTTTGTTTTTTTTTTTTTTTCAGTCTTTCACCCCGAATATCTGTTCAAACCCAATTGAGGCCCATTTCACCCCCACAATATTCTCTCAAAACGTGATTTTTCAGTGATGCATTAATCAATTTATTTTGATTAAAAAAAAAAAACCCAATCCCAGGCAAATTGCTATTCAATCAAAATATTATTCCAATTCTATGGCAGCAATTCTCCGACACAAAACTGTAAAACTTGCCACACACTTCGAACCTTTAAGTAAAAACCAATTCCCATTGGCAGAAATTATTTCATGCAAAGTTGATAGTGATCAAGCAAAGAAAATGATTGTTTTTGGCACATATTCCATTTCCACTATTGCCTGTCTGTCTCTAAAAGCCTCTCCCAATTGTTAAAAAATTACACATATATATATTTATATATATCTTTTCACTATTTGGCCAGTATATGCAAAAAGGATAGTATAATACAACTTGAGAATAACTTTTTTGTATGCTTGGTTCTTAAATTCTTCTTGACTTGCTAGTTTAACCGACCATGACTATAGTTTCCACCTCAAGACTCAATGGCATCATTGAATTGTGTTATACTTTAGTGGTCAAGTCATCAGCATTTTAGCTGCTAGGCCATCAATACCCACACATCTCACATATGATTTTAAGGCAAAAAGTATGTTCAGCTTATCACATTATCAATAATAAGGTATAAAAAAAGCATTAAACTAAGTATGTAATTATTCTCAACATTCTTTCTATTTTATTTTGATAACTTCTTTTCTTTTTTTGTTTACTTTTTTTATTTTCTTTATATATTTAATTGATTTGAGTATTGAAGCGTGTTTTAAAATTTAAGTTTTGATACCATTGACATTCTTCTTTTTTATAGACCTAACACACTCACTAATTTAACTTTCAACTTAATTCCATTCTCACCAAATCTAAAATTGTATCACCATACCAACACATGTTAATTCAAGTGGCTTAGAAGTTCGATTTTCCTTAAGCAAAATTTTGATTTCGACTTTTGTGAATAGAAAAGACAAATGCTAAGAAATTTTGCCCCCTTATGAGATTCAATCCGACTCAACTTTAAATTAATTAAAGCTCAAAATGATTATTGAACACCAGATATTTCAAATAAATAAATAAATAAACTAAAAAAAATGCATCACTATGACTAATACAAATTTTTGGAAGGAGAGCAAACGAAAAGTATCCATTTGCTCATATATATATATATATTCTATTTTTTACTTCTCTTTTGAGGATATATAGATAGATGTAATAATAGTTCAGATCGAATAAGATTTGATTTAATTTTTTCGAATATTGCATAAATTATAAAATTTTAAAATCCAATTCAAATTTGAATCTAACCTTTATACAATCCAAATCGAATCAAATTTTATCAATTTGGTTCGATTTATTTTTTTGATTTTTAAATTTAAATTTTTTATTTTTATATATTATTTTAATATATTTAAATATATTTTGATATAAAATTATTATTTTTATTTTATAAAAATTTACAAAATATATAAAATTAAAAAAAAAAATTTGGTTTAGTTCTTTTTTTTGTTTCTTACCTCTCGATTCAAAATCTGATCTAAATCTAATATATACATGTAACATTCAAATTTGATTCAAATTGAATAAAAAATTAATTCCAGCTAAAATGAATATTATAATTTCAAATCAATTTTTAATTTTTTTCTTACCTTATATATAAAATAGGATTTTTACCAATTATTTAAATATTGGAATCTTAACATGACATTGCTCCAACGGCATATTGTTTACCTAAAAAGACATAATATTTTCTTATAAAAAAAATTGAATCTGAAACTTTTATATGAAAAGTTCTCTTAAAATAATAAAAATAATAAGAGAGACAGGCTATTTGTCTGTGAAAATCAGTGATGTTAAGAAAAGCATCTTTACTGTCACTAGAATGAAAAATAACGGCTAAGAGTTAGGTCAAAACATTCGAATGGTAGTGCAATTCGGACATGGCCGAAGGATCTGTGGAATGTGATGTCCATAGAAAAAAAGCCCACATTGTTGATCACGCTTGTCATAGAACAAGACCAGAAGCAAATGCTCTTCAATATACCATAGAGACACACAAACGAATTAATCTCTCTAGTGCTCTTCAATGTAACATAACAACTCTCTAAACAAGTTGTGAACATGAAAGACATAGTTCAACAGATTTTTGGGTCATTTGAAAATGATACCTAAGATGATATATTCATTCATTTCTATGTTTTTAATGGTTACTTCATATACATACGAGCAACATGTATATGATCTAAAACTTAATTTTTAATTAATACATCGATTTTTTTAAAATCAATTGATATATTATTAGAATTAATATTTAAAAATTATGAATTCGAAAGAATTTATGTTTATAATTAATATATTGATTATTTTTTATCATATTATTAGAATTAGTACTTGATGGTTTAAAAAAATTTATATGCATAATGTTTTTTTAAGAAGTAACATAATAAGAAATTTAAGAATATATTAAAAAAAAAAAAATTCCGAACCAACATTATTATCAGTTACTTTGATGCTATGGACATAAATCAAAGGCTCATAATAATGGCTGTCACAACTACTACATTACAAGCATTGATTGATTTAAGGTGCAAAATCGAAGACACCCTTTAAAAGCTTATATCTTAAAAAGACACATAAAGATAGATAAATGGAAGAAGCAATAAATTTTATATAGTAGAAAGTAGTTTATTACAGCAGTAAAAATGGAGATTACTGTAGACCAAGAGCTGCGGGCTACAAGCTTTCTTTGATTTGCAGCCGCTTCAGCCCCCCCTTGCAACTTTTTAACCAAGCATTTGCTGATTTTTTTTTTTTTTTACTGTTACCACCAGCTCAATTTTTTACTTTTACCCACCCACCGATCACTTCAAACTTTCCGAGAAAATAAAGGAAAATTGAGGGGCGGGAAACAAAGAAAAAAAAGTTTAAAAGGAAAAATTAGGGGAAACTGGGACCGCATGTTTTTCAAACGCGGAAATTCTTTCCCGTAAAAGTTTGGCCGAACTGCCAATTAGATGGTGCCACGTTCCACGAAGTGGAGGTTCGCTTGTCACTGCCCGTGACTCTAAACGAGAGTGCCTGGCCTACCAAAGCGGCGTTTGACTGCCAGTTTTGACCCCAGTTACGGCTCATGCTCAACCAACCAGTTTTGGTTCCTTTGACGCTCACCTTCACGATATCCCCTGCACCCGCGACGTTGGTGACCAAAACCAAGTTGAAGTAACGGAATCCGTTAACGGTGAATCTCATTCCCCCTCGCTTTCGGCACGGCACTCTGTGAAAATAAACGATTGACTAATCGAGGACAGGGAAGGGTAATTGTGGACATTAAAAAAGTATAAAATTACAATACTACCCTGACCCAGTTTTTGCTTTCCCAAAAAAGGGGTGGGCAAAAACATTTTTTAATAATTATAAGTAAACTATTTGGTTCCTAAGAAATCGGCAAACAGGAAAAACTCAGGAATGCACAAAATGTATACACGTAGCGTAAAACTCTACTCACCTACGGAAGGAGACAGGGACAATACCAGCACGGTACTCGGCGATCTTGAGAAACATAGGCAAGGCAAGGTCAAAGTGAGGGCGTGGAGGGTTGCACCAGCCGCCATTGTCACTTGGGAGAGCGTAGTTAGGAGGGCAAAAGTTAGTGGCTGTGACAAAAATGGAAGGGCTTCCAGAGTGACACCACCTTGGGTCATTTGCACACTTAATCTCAAAGCAAGCACCACAGCTAAGGCCATTGTTGAAAAGTGCTGTGCTTAAAGCTGCTGTGTTCACGCCATAGCCTTGGCTGTAGAGATTCCCATACCCACATGCACCTCCTAAACAAAACAATAAGTAACAAATTTTCAGACACATTATAATGGTTTCAGTGAAAATGCTTTTCTACATGAATGAAAGTGTGGCCATTGATATGAATTTGCAGCCCAAAACAGAACAAGATCTCACTACAACAAAGCTGGACTATTGTAGAAAATTATGGTCAAAGTTAAAGATTATAAGAGCAGAAGCAAATACCCATTGTTCCAGAAGCATCACTGCCACCATAAAAAGTAGCATGGGCAGTTTGCCAAGAGCTAGCAGAGTTAACACCAGGTATCCTTGCATTCACAATAGCAAAAAGGGACAGCAATGAAGCAAAGCAGAGCACACTCATCCAAGAAGATGTAGCAACAGCCATTGTTTTCTTCTTTGAGAAAAAGGAAGAGGTAAAGAAAGAGAGAGAGAAATAGTGGGTGTGTTGATTTTGGGTCGAATGGAAAGCATGAAGAAGGTGGGAGTACTTATTGAGGAGCTGAAAGGGGGAGGACTTGCAAAGGGAATCAGAGAAGCAAAAAATAAATTATTACTATATGTAATTAATGCAATTTGCTAGTCCATTTCTCACAGACTTTTTTTTTTTTTTTTTTAAATATTTGGGAGTTTGTTTGATGAGTGTAGAAATATGAAATTATAAGGGAGGTCGGTAAAAAATAAAGGTTCAAAAAATCTATTAATAATTTTATTTTGAAACTCAAATAAGTATTCAAGAAGAAAATAAATAGAAGAGAAAACTTAAGAACAGATATAGAAATCGTGTTCATTTAATAATACCTGAAAAATATTATTTATATTAATATGATAAAAATATTAAATCTAGGTAATTCGACGTTCAAATGATAAGATTAGAATCGATGTTGAATTCGTTTAAAAATATTTGACGGGGATTATTTATATATGTACTATAAATATTTATCTTTTGAATCATAAAAGATTCGAAAAAAAAAATTTTTTTTATTGTATAAAAGACAAATCAAACCCATGTTCTACACCTGGAAAACATAGAATTGAAGAGGCAAATCCATAGTAGTACAATTCGAATTCAAACCTCACAAAATGTCATCATTTTTGAGCTGATAAAATGGTGTCACATCGAAAAATAATACTCAAGAAAAGTGCCCTTTCCCCCCACTCTAACAAACCGTAAGCCAGAGCCACTTTTTTTATCATTGAAGAAAAACTCAAGAAAAAAAATCCATGCCCAACTCTGACATGTGAATCGAATTATTGTTTTGGTTGCTTCTTTTCCATCCCAATCTATAAGACTATAACTCACCACCATCACCATGTGCCTTACTTTTTGCTTATATATTATATATTTTTTTGCTTTCTTCTCAATTTTAATAAATTGTCTCCATTTGCCTATTTATTATTTTATTTGCATTATCATTTATATTTTTACATAAATTTTCATACTTTTAATAATAAGATAATATATCTAACTCTTGTCCTGTGTTTCTTCACTTATAATGATCTCACTTTCACATACATCTATCATTTGGTCATTCTTTTGGAGTTATTATAGAAGGTTTCTCATCCTTCTTTTCTTTCTTTTTCTTTAAAAATTTTCATTATTATCTTGATGAATTGAAATAGCTCGACTTGAATTACTAAACATTCAAGAAAAAGAAAGTTCATGGCAGTGATAAATGCCCTCCAAATTACCAAAAAAAAAATGGCAGTGATAAATAGTGAATAGTGAAGATCCCAAGACAAAAACTCTGATGCTTTCGAAAAATCTTGAATGATTGTCGGTGTTGAAGCTAGAGAGGTATTCCATCCACCGACCAACCATATCTAGCAAATCTGCCACAACAGCTTCTCTTGTATTGAAGATTTCCAAGTGTTCCATCTTCACCAACACATTACCAAATCGTGATCCATAAACATGCGTCCATGCTTGCATGTCTGATTGCCTTAACATGTGAACGCACCACCCCTCAAATCCAAAACTCGTCCTTTCCTTGTCTTTCCTCTTCATAGCTTATCATCCTTTCATGGCTATATGAGACCAAATTTAATTACAAATAAATAAAAATAAATAAAAAATTAGGGTGTCCCAGTTTTCTTCTACTCTCCTACTAGGGTTTGATTTTGCATGTAAAGTTAAGATGGAACAAACAAGTCTTTTGAAACCATTATCACTTGGGGGTTTCGTGATTTAATGTCCTTTTGTTGACATTATAAGAAAGAAATAAAAAAGTTTTGAAGATAATGCACTCCAAATTAATCATCACCAGCATATTTTTTGGTTGGTTGGCAATAACAATGGCGGATTGATTATGTGATATACAAGAATTTTAGATACCCTTTTATTTTTTTGATTGCAAAAGAGGATTAGTGCTCTTCCAAGGAAGAGAGGAAGAATGATGGGATCAAATTCACATCTACATGATTTTTAATTGTCTCTTAACCACTAGAAGTAGAAAGTCCAAATACCCTTTTATATCTAAGGTATTAGATTCCTTCCATAAGAAACCATCATAAAAAAGAATCAATGGTGCTCTCATTGGGGCTTTCATGGTCCCCCGTTTCATTGAAAAATACATTTTTGCTATCGAGGTAAGGATAGCTTTCCATGTTTATAATAACTTATTGCTGCACGTTGTACATGCTATAGAGCCAAGCCTACCTCATTTTGGAGCTCTCTCTCAAGCTTCCATGGTCCAACATTCTTTATTTTGCAGGCCTAGGCTTGTGCCAGTTTCCTATTAACTTAAAAACCCAATTGTATGTAGCTAATGATAAAGGACCCCGGGTACTGAAAAACATTGCTGTCAGTAGTTGTTTTACCTTCCAACATTTATTCACGGCAGTACAATTTTTGAAGGGCTAGCTGGACAGTGTCTTAACTCTTGGGGAAAAGTCTGAATTCAGTTGCAGAAATTTAAGTAGTGAGAGAAGTTTTTTATTATATTTCACATCTCCAGACTCCAGAGTTTATTCGAAAATAAGGCAACAGACATGAAACAGGGTGATATCTTAGTCAAGGGAAGGCATTTTATGGTCATTTATGGCAACCTCAATTTTACGATTTTACAGGACAAGCAGCCATGTTTTTGTAAATTACAGGTCACGATTTTGATGTAAATTTATGAACATGCACTTAAACGTGTCGTATAGGGAGTAGACAACAAGACAGCTTCAGCTAATTGGGAACACTCAATTCAATTGATATACATAGCATTAATTAGTCTCCTGCCTGAAAAAAAAAATGGAAAAACAATAAAAGAAAAAGGAGACAATTTTCTCCAAAAGTTTTCTGGATTGTGTTTCAACCAACTTCTGTTTCAAGTTGAGAATTGAAGTCTGCAGTAAGGACAAGAACAGTTGTTCCTGTCCCATTTTTACCCTCCTGTTCCTTGTTGCTTGGGAGTTGGGACATTAAAAAAACTTCATCCTACCTTAGTTAAAATTTTCATCTCGGTTCTTTACTGAATTGCCATTGCATGTATGTACCCACTCAAAACTGTTTTAAGGATCAACTTCAACTACCACAACAACTAAACTTCCATAGCTAGGAAGACCAAAAGTGGTTAGCCAGAAGGGAGGGAATCTTAGCGCCAACATATTGTGTTCGGTGGGCACTGGTTCACCGGCTCACTGGGGTCAAGTTGAGACTTGTTTTACCAGTGGCTGAAACATTATTACTGCTAGCACACCAAGCACGTGCCTTGAAAGCATGGTGATCGAAACCCCTAAAACAACTCGCTGTTGGTTGTAACTTCAATGAAAAGTGTTTAAATCATGTGAAAACCCCCGAGATATTGATTAGAATTTTCATTCTGAAAGCAGGAACATTGAGAAAGGTGAGAAAGGAAAATCGTGGGAATATTTTAAATTCATACAATGAGCAAATTGTGTAACACTTTTAGCTTAACTGTTGCTTTGTTGTAGTAATGCATGATTTGGATTAAGTCAAGATGATGCTATACATTACTATGTTACTAAATTCTTGGTGGGTTATTTGAAAGAGCCATTCTAGAGTTGGCCTATTGAAACTGCTGCAGTACTGCATAATAGAAATCCTGCATTCTCATACTACCGTCTATTCGTCTGATTCACTTCTAAATCATAGTAACCAATCGTAAATCAATCATCGGTGCCACGCTGAAGGTCAATTTACAGAACAATGTAGTATATATGGGAAGACAATGTATTAGAAACGTATAAAAGGAATGGCTACTGATAATATTTTGTACATGAAAGTGATGCATGATCGAACTTCCATCTTTTGGCATGTAGAATCAGCTGCACTGCTGAGAACATAGACTCTGGATCTGAGAATTGCTTGCGCCTGGCAAAAAGTATGTGGTGGTCTTTCCGCTGGTGGAGCAAGTTACATTTACCTGGCTGCCTAGTTGGGTGGACTGCAATAGTAGTAATTTGCACAGATTAAATTCATGCATTTATATACACTGATATGCGATAATGATTGGCAATCAGAAACTGATTTCCACCAAGTAAAACAATGCTTGTATATAAGCATGAACCTCTGAGGTCATATATTGGCTAAGGCTCCATATGGAAGACCGATTGATTTTAAGGCTCCAGCCATAAAATGCACCCTCCGGTGTGGTGGGAGCCTTTCAATCAGGCTGCAAAATGGACCCTAAAGGGATAAAACCTGAGGTTGTATCCCTTCCCTGACATCTCGTTATTCTTATTTCTCCAGTTTTGCTGTTCTAACTAACAAACATAAGATTCACTACTTGGTGACATGGTCAAACTATTTGTTTCATAGCCATATGAAAGGATCTATAGTTAGGAGCCATAACTTTGATAAAAGGGTTGAAGCCATTGATATGTGTTAAAGCATAAAGAGAGAGAAGTGTGAAACAAAAAACAGTATTGATTTTGTTACCGAGCAGTATGCGGGCTCTGAATTGCAGCTCCATCTTGAAGTAGGGACGCAGGACAAGTAATGACACCAAGAACAATGATCATTTGCGTCAACTCCACGGAGAAGCATAACCAATCCAAGAGTTAAACTGCAAAATTAGTGTCGGTTTTAAGTGAAAACAGAAGTAAAAATTCACCATGTCAATTATGTAATCAAAGCACCATGCCAGAAAGCTAGTCTATGAGCATGGTACATAGTACTAAACTATGTAGTTCATCAGTCAAAATAGATATCATGTTCTTATGTTCCTCCATTTTTCTTTCACTCTTTTTTTCAACATTTTAAAACCGCAATTTAATAAGAATGTCAGATCATCCAAAAGATAAAATGGTTTATCTGCTTACCCCACAATTAACAGGATCAAAGAAACCACCCACAAAATGTACTGATATTTCTTGAATTTAGGTCGAGCTGAACTTGAATGTCCCGGAGGAGCATATCTTTGACTAACCCATCCAAACTGGGGCCGGATGAACAACACAAATCCAAGAAGAAAACCGGTGAGAAATCCTCCAATGTGAGCAAAGTTGTCAACATGTGGTAGGATTCCTACTGCTAAATTTATGGCGATGATGACCAGGAGAGTCACAAAGGCCGCCACCTACAAAAGCACCCAAAATTGAAGGCATTTTGGCCTGATAACAAGTAATAGCATACCAGAGTCTCAATATTTGGATGTCTGTAATTCAATTAATGATTGAGCAATAAAGTACCTTATTAGCATATATTGTCCAATTAGTAATAAGCTCAGAAAGCATGCCTCCAAGTAACCCAAAAAGCGCACCAGAGGCACCAACAGAGATATTTGACTGGATGAAAAGAGCAGACAACAAACTCCCACCAAATCCAGAGATGATATACAGCAATCCAACCAGTACTGCAACACAATCACACAAAAATAAAGTAGGATTTTATGCTAAATTAGTAATTGTAGCATAAAATAGATACGTTCTCATTGTGGTGGCACCAAAGTTTCTCAAAATTCAGCAGACAAAATGATTAAACAAAGTCTTGCAAAATTAACTATGGCACTAAATTCTGTAAATCTATGGTCTTAACTCAAAATCATGTCCTGAATGGTGCTGTATGGAACTTATTAATCAAATATGAGTTGCAGAGAATGCTTCACCTTGATGCCATTCATGCCCTCCAGCAGCAAATGAGTTTGCTTTAATTTGATGCTTATGACAGTCTGACAGATGCAACACAAACTAAAGAAGGGTTTGAACAAATGAGCTAACGATGGACTAAAATCCCTTGAATGACTATCAAAGAGACTAAAGGATACATTTGGAACAAACACAGTTTCGGCTTGATTGGATCGCTTTCAATACTGATGTGGACAACAAGAGAAGAGACCTTATGGAGAAACAGGAATAAAAGGAGTTGGCAGGTATGGCTTTATAAAGTAATTCATAAGGGGGTCAGGTCCATAGAACATACATGCATAAATTGAGCTTTGAAAATAGGTATAGAACATAAACAATTTAATAAAAGCAGCAGTATAGCATGGAAGTTCAGAGGATTCTACAAATTGCAGTCTCTATGCATCAATTTGACGGCAAGCATGAACTATGAATTAAAGCACATACTGAATCCAAAATCTCTTTCAAGCCAGATTCCAATGACTAAAAGACTCGACATGTTTGCCAGCAAATGAAAAACGCCTGCGTGTAACCAATTGCAAGTGATGAGACGCCATCCCTGGTGTCCATCAACTACTTTCTTTACATCTAGAGCCCCCATCTTCTGCAGCCTAGAACCCATAACCATGAACTCATCAGCTTAAACGTAGTAAAAAGTAGAAAAAAAAATTTCAACTGAAACAAGGAAAAACAACCCAGCAAAAGCAATGAATTACTTACGTGGCAGAAGAAGGACCCAGAAGAGGATTCTCCTTAAAAGGCTGAAAGGAGAACCTACCTAAGAAATCAGCAATGCAAGAAACAGAATTCTTGGGACAATTATTCACGTACATGGTGATGATAAACACAACAGTATTGGCAACAACAAAAGAAGGAATCAACCAAGGTATCCGTTTCTTGAAATGCTTGATTTCTCTGTAAACGACTGGACCTGGAGTCCCAACAGGTGGCGTTTCTACATCAACTGGGTGTATCAAGTTGCTGGACCTCCTTGAATTAACCCTGGTTGGGATCTGTGGTGAAGGGTCTGTAGCCATGGAAGCTGAAACTGACAAAAGATTTGATCAAAATCCAAACCAGTTCTCACAATTCAGACAAAGTTATTCAGCTCAATTAGTCAAAAAAAGCCATGAGAGAATAAGAATGTGAAGTGATTTGGGCAGTTATTCAACGACAGACAAATTTGGCTGCTAGTAGAATCGATCAGAATTCAGACAGCTTCCATATACACGAAATATATGTCATGAACATGTATTTATTATTATTTTTTAAAAGTATTCAATGAAAAATATTGCGGCAAGTGTAACTGTACACCTACTCCGATACTAAAAGTCTAAAACCTACCACATGAAGAAATAAAAATATGGTTCATAAAATAGTATTTAATGGTGTATTTAACTTACCAAAAAAAAAATTGGTGTATTTAAGATTTAAGAAGACAAATTAAAGTCATATGAGAAAAATAAAAAAGTCCAAATGAATTTTTTTTTATCTTGAACAAGTCATCAAATTTATGTAGAGCCATCAAGAAAGCCATGAACTAATTATTTCAATAATTATTGATTTAATTAATTGCTACTTGGCTTCCATACTGGACTCTTTCTAGTTCTAGCTATTAATACTGAATTAGACATCTCATTTTATTATTGAATCTTAAAATATTTAATCATAAAACACAATTATGATGTGACAAGAAATTTTTTTGTCAGGCTGCCAAATAAATTTTTATTTATTTGGCCAACTCAAATAAATCTTTATTAAATATGAATTTTATTAACGAATATTTTAAAAATGTTATAATCTATTAAATTAATTGTTATCTATGTATAGAAGCAAGCCCACTATGACAGCTCAAAAGGCGCAATGTTTTGTGCCACTGTGGGAAGCCCTAAAACCCAAGTTTACGATCCATTTATATTGTTTTCCTTTTTTTTTTTTAACATTTATATTAATATCAATGGTTTAA
Organism: Durio zibethinus; assembly: GCF_047325235.1. Classification (NCBI taxonomy): domain Eukaryota; kingdom Viridiplantae; phylum Streptophyta; class Magnoliopsida; order Malvales; family Malvaceae; genus Durio; species Durio zibethinus. The sequence continues at coordinate 25,750,614 of NC_143173.1, forward strand.
ACATGTATAAACTTGAAATTCGTGTGCAATGTGCAATTTTATTTATGATTTTAAAGGGAAAAACGTTAGTATTTAGATTCTATATTTGTTGTAAATTTTTTTATATAAAGACCCGTAGATTTTGAGCTTCTTCCATTTTGTAAACTTTATTATATTTCTTTCAAACATTTGAATTTAATTTAACCTAAATTTTAAGTCTTATAAAAAACTTTATATTGCAATTTGCAAATTTATTTTTTTATAATAATATAATAATGTATTTAATAAATCTAAAATTCAAATCTTAATATATATAAATCTTTTCGTTTATTTTTAAATTATAAATTTTTAAAATATCAAAATAAATTTAACAATATTAAAACCAATATACATTATTGACTAATTTAAAAGAAATAATTAGATATTCAACTGGCCTTAGACTTTTTATAGCCTTGAATGGTCCAAACTCATTGCTGAAATAATCAAAAGAACCACGCACGGCACTAGGCTTGCCGGCTAAGGAACCCAGGTCCAGTCCACTTGCATTGGGGCCCAGCCTTTTTGGTGCTTTTTCGAAAGCCGCCTAGTTGGAATTTCACTAGCTCACCAATCAACACGTGGTGGAACACGGAAAGGAAAAAAACAGAAAAAATGAAAAGAAAATCTTCAAATTTGACTTCAAAACAAAGAACCACCAACGAGCATCTTTGCCAGTCTTTGCTGTTTCAATCATTTAAGAAATATAAATATATTCCCATAATTAAAAATTAAAATTCATTTCCTTTTGAAACCTCTTATTCTCTTTCGGATTTCGCTTCAAAAACGAGCTGTGATTTTAAAAAAAAGTAATTAAGAGAGATGGCGCCGAATGATCCGAAACAAAGCGATGGTTTCTTCGCGTCGATCGCAGTTTCTCTAATTTTGGTAGCGCCATGAGTAAGTCAATCAACGGGTATTAAGATCCATCCTCTAATTTTATTTTTTTATTATTTTTATTTAATTTCCTTTTTCTCTGATTTTTTTTTTTGAAATTCTCATTTGATTTCTTCGATCTTCACGTGGATATACTTTTAGTTCAAATTTGAATTTGTTTTTGAATGCATAATAATTGTGGTTTAAAAGGAATTTGCTGTATCAGATCAATGAATAGACAATTTAGATTGAATAATTAGTATCTTGAATGAACTAATTTGAATGTTTTAAAAAGTTTTTTAACTCATTGAGAATTCACAGTCGTTTTTCTGTTTATAAAGTTTAGTGGGATATGAAGGGCTGCAAGTTGTTAATCCAGAAGGCAGGACTGAAGATGCGGAAGAGGAAGCAAGAAGAGGAAGGTGGAAACAGGAGGTAATGCTTAATTTTCCTGTTTATTGAAGAAAATAAGTAACAAAAGCATTTGCCTTGATGCCTGGTTCTATCATATCATTTGGATCATGATTCTTCAATTTGAAATATGCGGTGCCAGCAAAGTCATTAATTGTTATCAAGGTTATATAGTAGTAACAATTACCTTTACATTGCTAAGAAATCAAAATAAAGCATTGGTTAACATGTAGCAACTGGTTTTGCTGGAACATATGCAACATTTTTCATTCATCAGGTGAGGACTTGCTCTCCATTTATTTGTTTCTTAGAACTTCAAATGTTGCTCAGCATGTGATCCTTATGAAGAGAAAAGCTAACTTTGTTCACTGGCTATGACCAAAAGACTTGCATCCTCAACATTTACTGGAACAATGAATAACTCACCTTGCCAACGCCTAAGTTTTCTTTCACAAAAATGATAAATTTATCTGGTTTGATATGATAAGATTAGCATTTTATTAACTTGTATGGGTATGTGCACTTTTCTTTCTCTTGTTTAACAGGACAGGGACAGTTATTGGAAAATGATGCAAAAGTATATAGGATCTGATGTCACATCAATGGTGACACTTCCAGTACTTAATTTTGAGCCAATGTCAATGTTGCAGAAAATGGCTGAGGTTTGTGTTTCCATATCCAAACTTCATTGCTGTAATGTTATTGCTGTGTTTGTTTCTTTTTGCTTGGTGGGATTTTATCTATCTCATTGTCTGTGACAGTTGATGGAGTACTCCTACCTGCTAGATCTGGTTGATGAATAATGTGATCCTTACATGCAATTGGTGTACTCCAGTAAGACTTCTTTTAATTTCTATTTTTAAAGTTCTCTGTAAGTTTAATTAGATGGACTAATAGTAGCTAATTGCAGCATCATGGGCTATATCTGTCTACCATGCCTATCAACGTGCCTGGAAACCATTCAATCCCATACTGGGTGAGACTTATGAAATGGTTAATCATGGTGGCATTACTTTGATAGCTGAGCAGGAAGATCTTTCAGACCTAAGTCATGGTTCATTTTTTCTCTCATTTTGATGCTTTGGGCTATTATTTCTGACATTTTTTTCGTATAATTTCTTTAAATGACTGCTATTTTAAGATCCTTATTAGACATTTTTCCCTTCCAGGTTAGTCATCAGCCCCCAATGAGTGCTGGTCATGCTGAAAATGATCATTTCATTTATGATATTTCTTCTAAAGTGAAAACCAAATTTTTGGGAAACTCAATTGATATCTATCCACTTGGAAGGTAAAACATTCTCTCTGTTGAAACTTGTTCCACAATAAGAGAGCTTATTTACTACTATTTGTTTTTTTGTTTTTCAATTTCACTGTCATGTACATCATTAGCATGTTTTGTAAGCTAATAGAAGCAGCATTGATGTTTGGAGTTTCTGATAATTTACAATAATTACTATTTCTTTTTTTGTTTTTCAATTCACCATCATGTACATTATTAGCATGTTTTATAAGCTAACAGAAGCAGCATTAACACCTGGAGTTTGTGAAGTTTTACAATAATTTCTAATTCTGATTATACAAAGTTCTCTTCTTGCAGTTTTATTGATTTTTGCTGGAGAATTTTCTACTTGTAGTTGAGCCGAATATGGGTTGAAAATTTGAGCGAAGTTTTTTAATGCCTGAGTTCTTATGCATTTACCATATGTTGATTTATCTGTGTCCTTCAAAAGAGTAACATTACAATGGGGAGGGGAGAATTTGTTTATATGCATTCTTATGCTTTCAGAGATTGTGTGGCTGTCAAACATAAAATTGATTTTTATGCTTTCCCACCTAATCTTCTTTTGGATCATCCGTCTCTTAGGGTGCATTTCATCTGATCAAATTGAACTCATTTGGATTATCCTTTCACGGTGTTTGATATCAGTGAAAGTGACAACTGAGCTTATTTTTAAAGTTTACAGTTTGTGCTCATGCATAGATTCTAAAATAATTTTGTGTGCAGGACCTGTGTGACCCTTAAAAGAGATGGCGTAGTTCTTGGTTTGGTTCCTCCTCCCACCAAAGTTAACAACTTAATTTTTGGATGAACTTGGGTTGACTCATCAGGGGAGATGATAATGACAAACCTTACAACAGGGGACAAAGCTGTGCTAGATTTTCAACCGCGTGGTTGGTTTGGCTATGGTTTTATTCTGAAAAATTACTATTCAGCTGAATCTGTTGGCACCAACTGCCAAATTTTCTCCTCTCTGTGTTCTTTGAAGACAAAAAAAAATAGCTCATCAAGATTTTGAAATGATTTCACTTGATAAATGGTAACATTAGTTATTTAGTTTCATTTGCCAATTTCTACTGTCCGTTGATTTTACACAATTTAACTTTAGGACTTGGTTGTTCACAGAGCTGGTTGGTATGAGATTGATGGATATATAACGCCGCTGAGGAGCCAAAGATATTGATGACCGGGAAATGGAATGAGTCAATGAGTTATCAACCTTGTGACAGTGAAGGGGAACCACTTCCAGGCACTGAACTAAAGGAGGTTGGTCTTTTTCAACATTTCTTTAGTTGTTTTCATCTTTTATTCTTCTCATAAACATTCCCTAGTTTTCTTGATCCTTGTAATCTGAAATTCACTTTTCCCGTAAAAAATTTACCAGAATAATGAAGAATCATGTTCTTTACATGCAGTTCTTAGCCAGAAAGCAGATTATTCATGCTGAGCCTTCCCCTTAGTGATTAAATTTGATTTTTGAAACAAATTTGTATCAAAATGGTGAAAAGAGTTTGGTCTTCTTACTGTGTGATATCATACTTTCCTGATAGCTTTCTGCATACCAAATAAATGGTGCTCTGCTTCTCACAATGGACAAGAGAGCCTGGTTTGAGTAGCAAATTAACTGCTACACATGGAGGATGTTGGAAGTTATCTTTGCTCATTATAACATTTTCTCTATCAACATGAATATTTTGATTTAAAAATTGAAGCAGTCAAGGACTAATATACTTACCTGTGCAAATAAATTTGTGAAGTTTTCAAAAATTCAAAAAAGATTGTCCCTGTCCCTAGTACTTATCTGCTTGTCATTATTCTGTTTTTGCTGTTATGCAGGCATGGAGAGTTGCTGATGCTCCAAAAAATGATAAATTCCAATACACATATTTTGCGCATAAGATTAACAGCTATGATACTGCTCCCAAGAAGCTATTAGCATCCGATTCTCGTTTACGTCCTGACAGATATGCACTAGAGCAGGGTAACCTCTCTAAAGCTAGTTTTGAAAAGAGCAGGTCTTTCTCTCTCTCAAATTAGATCTTGCATTTTATGTTTGCCTTTATACTATTTGTCATGTGTTTCTTTCTCATGAGTATTCTCTCTCCTTCGGTGCATTTCAGTGTGAAGGACGTAGTTTATTGGGGTAAAGGTGTTTTATTTCCTTCAGATATAGTGTTTAGTTGTCTATAATGCCATTGTTCATTTTATGATTGTCAAAATGATTTTCTACCTGGGAAATGGAAAGTGAACTAATATCGGAAGCTCTCTTTGTTGTACAGTTTGGAGGAAAGACAGAGCGGAAAAGAAAAACAGAGAGGAAAATAGCCATAAATTCACTCCCAAATGGTTTGACTTCACCAACGAAGTCGCAGTTTCTCCTTGGGGTGACTTGGAAGTGTATCAATTCAATGGCAAGTATGCTGAACACCGGGCTGCCATAGATAGTTCAAATAGCAGTGAAGAGATTGACATTAAGTCGACTGAATTCAACCCATGGCAGTACGAAGATTTGGCTGCTAACTAAAAGCATATCTTTGCGTGTGCTTTGCCTGTATAATATATATTTTTCTATTCCTTTTATACTTAGTTTTGTATTGCCTTAGTGTCAATTATAGGTATTCAGTTCTGTTTCATTCTCATTTCCCAAAAATTTTGTTGTTTTTGATCCATAATTTTTAAGAAAATTCCTTGTATTCTTTTCTTATTCTTAAATTATTTTTGCTGTGAGAAGCAAAGAAGTAAGTTGGAATCAATTTTTTTCCCCAAAATCAAAGAAGTTTGAAACTTCTTGGAGAAACCCCAAAAATGAAATTCAGCATTTTTTTATTTTTTGCTTTGATGTCAAAATGCTTGATTCAAAGTTCCAAATGGGTATTTCATCTGGGTTTAATGGTTAAACTACATCACAATGTAGTTTCTTTCAAGCTTTCTTTTTTTTTTTGGCAATCTCTTAATCCATGTTAGTAAAAATTTCAATGATTTGAGGTATTGTGGGAAGACTAAAACAGGAAAAAGGTCAGAAACTGAGAAATGGGGAAAACAGGACAGTGAATCAGCGATCCTTGCCCCATTTTGATGGCAAAAAGTTGTCCAAAACACTTCAATTTTCAATTATCCAAAATTCCAAAAAAAAAAAAAATTTATCTGAACAAGATAAGATTAACCAAAATGGATGGACAGCATCCACGTGTCAGCTATAGAACTTATGAGGACTGGCGAGGATCACCCAAAACGGGGGAACTGCCGAATGGTCGGTTGTTCCAGTTAAAAAGCCACAAGTTATATAAAGCAAGCAGTTTTGTTTTTGTGTGTTTAACTAAAAAACAAGGTTGAAGTTTGGGTGGTTATCACTTTTCAGGGGGGTTTTATGTTGATCAGACACAAACTAAAAAAACCCATTTTTAAAGGTGAGTTTTTTTTTTTTTAATGTTTTTATCTTGCTATTAAAACTTGCTAATTTTTCTTTAATTTTTTTGAGGTTGTATCAGACATTTTATTTTGGTTGGTGGAATATTGGACTTTATGTCTAGAAGGAAGTTAAGTTAGTTTCTGTCTCTAAGAAAGTGAGAATTTGAGAAGTTTGATTGCAGGCTTGCAGTGCTCTCAGTCCTAAGCTTCTTTTAAATTGCGTGCTTTTTACAATGCCAAGCATCGTACATCTGTGGATTTGAAGGTGAGTGATCCATCTTTGTTTCTGCTCCAGTTTGGAAGTTTATGCACGTCGTTACATTGTATGACTGTGTCTGTAACGATTCCCAACAATTGACTAACCTTTCATTACCATTTTATTATGCTTTATGCCTTCCATATTATCTTTACATCAATGGTGTGTTTTTCGTGTAAAATGTATGTTTAGTTCTGAGGTTTCCATCATCATTCGTCCAGGTTTTGGTTTTCTAAAGCAAAGTTTCTTCCATAACGTGTTATGGGGATGGTACAGGATAAGTGGAAGACATTGGTTCATACAGCAAGAATCTCCCTTCAGCAAAGGAGGGGAGAGCATGTGCTCCAGGAGCTTTTAGACAGGGTTCTAGCTGCCAATGCCCACTGGTCCCAACACCTGGCCAAGCAACAGCTCAAATCAGGTGTCAGGTAAATCTTGTAAATCTGCGATGTAATGAAATTTCTGTAAATGAAAATTCTGTAGTATTCTCATATTCAATGTTGATCTGCAACCGAACTGCCATTGTTGGATAGATTTCGATTCCTTGTAGATGATTTGTTCAATAAACAAGGTATGCATATATGCTTATGTAGTAGCATAAAGTTATTTTCCAACATTGTTTCAATCTTCTCTTTTGTTTTTGGATAATTGAAAGTATAGATTTCTATTTACAGCATTATCACAAATGTTAGAAACAACGCAAAATCAAGCTAAAGATTTGGAGTTTGTTCTGTTCATAGGATAGGCATGAATCCAAGCCACGCAAATTGAACCAGAGTAGAAATGTTAACCAGAAATCTTCATGAAATTCTCTGTTGTTTTCAAAACACTCTTCCTCGCTGCTCTTCTAGTTGGATAAAGACCAAGTGGAGATCCGATTCTGTCTGTATTGGGAATGAGACTAGAATTTAAGTGCTATTGGGGTGAAAAGAGAATGAATTTATTTTAGGTTTAACTTCAAACCTGATTTTTTTTTTTTTGATAAAAAGACCAAGTTGAAATAAAGCTTTTGCTTTTGAAGAACAAAAGAATATTGGGAAAAGTAACCAATGACAATAGATTGGTAGCATGGTTGGGGAAGCTCACATGGCTACTAAGATAACAGAAATGGACTGCTGCCCTTCATTGCAAATAATGTTATGATCCTTAATTTTTGATGGCTTTAAGTGATAAAATATTTTATTCTCCATAATCAAAACTATATTCTCCTCTGCAGAAAAAGCTTTTCAAAAGTTGAATAGGAAAAAAAAAAATCTATTTAGATATTCTTCTTCTCTGATCTAAAATGAAAACGAAGGAAAACGATGGATCCGAAACCCACTAACAGAAGCAAAAGGATAAGCAACCTATGTGTTCTTAAAATGCTAATTCTTGTGCTTGATATTATGTCTATACTTAATTATCATACAATAAAAGGCTAACCCGTTTGTCCCAACATACTTGGATAACATTTCTTTTGGGGCTAATGAACATAAACACTAAAAAAAGTGTTACTTTAAAATTCTAAAATGGGGTGGAGCAAGCATAATGTAATAAAAGTTTTTATTTATTCTTAGGTTTTCATTGTCTTTGCATTGATTAAGCCGTAATAAAAAATAATAGAATTTAAAATTTAATTTAATTAATTTATGTTGTCTATTAAAAAAAAATATATGGTTGAAACTTAAATACTAACATTTACATTTTTTTTTATTTTAATTTGAATTAAAGAGTTTGACATATGTGTGAGTTAATGAATTAAAAAATTTATAAGATGCAAGGAAATTTATTAATAGATTCTTTAGGAGTGGATTGTTGATCAATCTTAATTTTTTGAGAAGAGTTTGAGTGTGAACAAGCCAATTGAATTTTATTGCATTAAAAAATTGTAGTATTAGTCTTTTTTTTTTTTTGCCACAGTATTAGTACTAATTTAGATAAACAATGAATTTGACACGTTTTGGAAATGACTTTCTAATTCAAACAAAATCTTTTTTATTGGGCATTAAGATCAAAGGATTCTTCCATTAATGATATTATTAAGTATTTTGAATTTGACTGTTTTACCTCTTTTAGTTTCTGTTTTGATATTTTCAAGTTTGAGGCCATTATTAGGCAATATCAAAAAGTTGCAAAGCGCCATGGTTTTGTTGCTTCTCAGCCACACCAACGTTTTTCTTAATCATCAACATCATTTGACAGTTCAAAAAGGTGAAGCCCCAATTGTACAGCACAAAGCATAGCAAAGGTAATTGTTCAATTCAAACTCGAGACTTTAACTTGAAGTCAAACTCGAGACAATGATTGGAAAGCAGTTTGAGTGGCAATAACGGGAAGAGTTGCGATGGAAATTCACAACTGGAGCTGGTTTGGTTCTTAGCAGTTATTCATGGAGATACGTGTGTCCAAGTAGGCAGAGAGAGTCAACCTACGAAGGACACTCACATTCATGTCCAAACTCCAAAGGTACCAGTCAATCGTATCTCTCTCTTTCTCTTTCTTTGTCTGAACTGAAATTTCTGTTTTAACTTTAACGCCTCTTTCTGCACAGCTCTGCTTCTGCGTATTGAACAAGTTCACTCCCGTACTTTAATCATTGCAAAGCAGCTGAAAGCGAGAGTGATTCATTCACTGGAGTGAGACCAGGTTAAAGCTCAACCAAACACAATACCTGGTAAGCCAAAACTGACACGTGGTGTTAACTCATTGGTTTAAGACCTACTCAGTCATAATTTTAGGTGGAGAGACAAGATTGCGTGCATCTAGTGACTTTTTTTTGTCAGAGTGCTTTGTAAAATCAATGGCGGTTATTGCTTCACTATCCTAGGAGAAAAATATAGTCTTTTTTTTTTTTTTGTTTTGTGAAAGACATCATAATAAGTTCCAATGGAAATGAAATGAAATACACTGCCCTGCCTCCATTTTTTCCCACCTTGTTTCTTTCTCTCTCTGTTTTTGTCTGCTTTGTGTTTCTCTTTCCTCTCTTTCTGAACTGGGTTTTCTCCAGGGTACGTTTTTTTGCTCTTCTTTTTACACAAAAAGTTGATTGGTTTCTGTGAAGGGCTTTTGATTTCCTTGCTTCTCTTGTTGACCCCTTAGTATCGGTTAAATGTTATTTCCACCACTTCAACATTCTTATCTCTTTTTCTTGTTCATTGGATTTTCTCCAGGCTGGGGTGGCTATAACTTAGGCTTGTAGGTGAATTTGCTGAATCTCTTTGTTTATTCCTCTCTATTTACTTCTGCAAAGTGTGGACTTTGTTAGTAGTTCATTGAAAGTTCTAAGCTTTTATTATATTTTGGAGTTACTTTCAATAGCTTTTGGAATATAAAGAATTCGATTCATTGAAAACAAGATGGTTAATCAATAGGAAGTTTCTGAAAATAACTTCATTGCAGTTTGCATTTGTGTTTTCAAGTTGGGAATTTGGTTGGGGTTATTTGCCAGAGTATAGATGTTTATGGATCCTAGGTTAAGAGGGTTTTCGGATTTCCAACTGAGGAATCAAACCGTGCCTATCTTTCAAAATCAACCTGTATCAGTTTTTCCGAATCAGAACATTGTTGCCGGTCCCAGATTCCAGATAGATAACAACTTGAAGGAATTTCATTACCATCCACCTGATCCAGCACCAAGTAATAGAGCACCTATTTCAAGTTTGAACCATGAGGAAGATCCGTCTGAAGAGTACTGTGATTTTTCCGATTCAGTATTGAGATACATAAACGATATTCTAATGGAAGAAGATATGGAGGACAAGCCATGTATGCTTCAAGAGTCTTTGGATCTTCAAGCTGCTGAGAAATCATTTTATGATGTACTTGGCAAGAAGAATCCACCTTCTCCTGTACAGAACTCCACTAATTTTGCTTATGAAAATGGGGAGGACACTGATGATAATTTCGTTGGAAATTATACTAGTTGTGTTAGTAGTAGCTGTAATGCTAATGGTAGGAGCTACTTCGTGGACAACGGGTGGATGCAAAATCTAGGTGATTTTAGTACCACTCAGGCGCAAAATCTTCCTGTTTCTAGCATATCTCAATCATCGTATAGCTCTTCAATCACTAGCATAGATGCGCTGCTGCAGTCTCCAAATAGTAATCTTCAGGCCCCCGATATGAATGGCGAGATCCAATTAATTTGGCAATTCAGAAAGGGGGTTGAGGAGGTCTGTAAATTTATTCCAAGAAGTGAGGACCTTTTTGGTAATTTGGAGGTCTATGGGGTGGAATCTCAGGAGTCTAAAGCGTGGACTGGTGGTGTGCTGGTGAAGGAATAGAAAAAAGATGAGGAAGAGTACCCACCTACCGGTTCAATGGAAAGGAAGATTTCTGACAGAGAAGATGTAGATACTGAAGAAGAGAGAAGCAGCAACCAGGCAGCAGTTTATTCAGAATCCACTGTCCGAGCAGAGATGTTTGATGTGGTGTTGCTCTGTAGTTCAGGGAACGGACCAACTCAGTCCACAACTCTTCGTGAGTCCTTGCGCAATGGAACTAGTAAAATGGTTCAGCAAAATGGACAGTCAAAAGGACCTAATGGTGGGAAAGGGCGTGGTAAGAAGCAAAATGGAAAAAAGGAGGTGGTGGATTTGAGGACACTTCTGATTCATTGTGCACAAGCTGTTGCAGCTGATGATCGTGGGAGTGCAAATGAATTGATAAGCAAATGAGACAACATTCATCTCTATATGGAGACGGGAATCGAAGATTAGCTCATTGCTTTGCTGATGGTCTTGAGGCACGCTTGGCTGGTACAGGTAGCCAAATCTATAAAGGCCTTGTCAGTAAGAGAACTTCAGCTTCTGATATCTTGAAAGCTTACCTTCTGTATGTTGCTGCATGCCCTTTTAGCAAGGCTTCTCATTTCATCTCAAACAAGTGAATCAATGTTGCATCAAGAAAGTCAATGAAGCTTCATGTTATAGATTTTGGTATTCTTTATGGTTTTCAATGGCCCACCCTTATTGAACGGCATTCTTTGAGACCTGAGGGGGCCCCCAAAACTTCGGATTACAGGAAAAGATTTTCCACAACCTGGTTTCAGGCCAGCTGAGCGAGTTGAGGAAACAGGGAGGCGTTTAGCAGCTTTTGCTGAAGAGTTCAAGGTGCCATTTCTGTTCAAGGCCATAGCAAAGAAATGGGATAACATTCAAGTCGAGGAACTTGACATTAACGAGGATGAGTTTCTTGTTGTTAACTGTCTATATCGTGCTAAGAACTTGCTTGATGAAACTGTGGCAGTAGATAGTGCAAGAAGTATTGTTCTCAATCTGATACGGAAGATTAATCCAAATTTTTTGATCCATGGGATTATGAATGGAGTCTATAATGCTCCATTCTTCATAACACGGTTACGGGAGGCTTTGTTTCATTTCTCTTCAATGTTTGATATATTCGAAACTATTGTGCCCCGTGAAGATTGGGAGAGGATGGTGGTTGAGAAAGAGATTCTTGGCAGGGAGGTCTTGAATGTTATAGCTTGTGAGAGCTGGGAGAGAGTGGAGCGGCCAGAAACATTCAAGCAGTGGCACGCACGTAATCTGAGGGCTGGCTTTGTGCAACAGCCATTTTGACGTCTGATAGTGAAGGAGGCAACTGATAGAGTGAGGTCATTCTACCACAAGGATTTTGTAATTGATGAAGATAGCGGGTGGCTGTTGCAAGGATGGAAGGGAAGAATAATTTATGCCCTTTCTTCTTGGAAGCCAGCATAATAATGAACTTGAATTTTGCTTACTTTCAAGGTCTTCCTTTCTTCTCTTGGGTGCTCTAACAGGAAAAATCAGGGAACTAAGGTAATGCTATCTCAATTTTTTCTTCATTCTTGCCATGTTGTCACTTTATCAGATTACCAGCAGATGTGCAGATAAGATAACAGATTGCATTTCAATGACCACAGGTCATGCCACATGGAGCTGATTATCTGGTTTACATCTAGAAGACTGAAAGTCATTAGAACATCAACAACAGAATTGGAAAGTGTACTCTATGCTTGCTTTGTTGTATCTTAGCCGATTTCTCAGGGTTCCATAGGCAACTTGGAAAGGGAAAGAATTGTAATATACATATAAACATGATTGCAATTAACTTGTTGAAGTGGATATACAGTGTCAATTCCTCTCTCTCTCCAGTATTGTCAAAAGCTCCAAGCAAATTGTGTCAAAGATCTTATACAATTGCACTCAAATCTCTCAATACAAATTGATTAACACCAGGCCAATACCATATAAAACAATTTGTTAGAATTCAGCAAATAGAATTTCTGAGAAGTGCTGATATCACTTCACTATAGCTTTCTTTTTATCACTTTTTTTTTTTTTAACGGTCACTTGGATTGTGAAACTTAAACCCAAACCTAGTACATTAAAAGTTGACATAAAAAATTGGCAAGCAGCTAATGAGGGATTCTCTTTTGTAATGAAAACAACCCATGTTCCAAAACCATTTCAGAAAAGTATACATATTTTTTTGTTGGTACTTACCAATTATCATATAGCCTTCTCCAAGACATTTGATTATTTATTACTGTATAATCTGGCAAAGTTCCTAAGCTGATAATGGTGGTCCAATCAGAAGTGAAGGACATTGTTTGGATTGAGTTAGACTTCCGCAATCGAAGCAAATTTGATTCCTCAACAATGGAAACCAATCACATGGAACCATAGTTGAAGATCATATTCTGTGGGGACCAGATCAGTTATTCTGATTTTTCTCATATGCTCTTTATTTATATCTAATTACATAGCTTTATGAAGACCTAATCTCACTACCATCCTCTTTTTATTTTCATCAGAATTCAGGTTGATCAGAGCAAAGGTCTTGAGTAACAGATTCAGCACAAGATTTGTGAACATAAGGAAATCTTGAGTAATTTTATGCTCCTAGGACTGATCAAAATGAACAAGAAAAATCCGACCTACAGTAAGCTTAAACATTGATCAAGAAGAGTTGGTTTGACTGAGATTCATCCGACCGACGGTGAAACAAGCAAAATCCGACAACCGGGACGAGGAATAAATGTTGCTTTTTTCAGGTTTTGCTGCTGTTGTCTTAGTGGTTAAAGAGGTTGTTGACGTTGTTTATATTATTTTGATTTTTCCTAATCCTGTTTCTGTTTCCAGGTTAGCCTTATCCCGGATTACGCTGCGATTCTAAAGCCCACTCTCCTTTTCCCACGCCCTACTCTGCAGTGGGTCAGGACCCATGATGGCAAATTATGGTGTTTGGTAAACAGTTGCGGCCCACAATTGAGGAAAACTTAGGCTGTAGATCTGCCAAACTCCTGAATCAAATATTTATATTCCGGTTTGGGTCCTGAGCAATCAGTGGACCAACCCGATATTAGCGCTGACGAAATTTTAGGGACTTCTATTGCTTAAGCCAGCTGCCTCAACAACCTTAAACTTTACACATCTTTGTGTCTATCCCTCTTGATAAGCTTGAACTACATTTTTGCTACACCTGTAGTCTGAAAATAAATTACATTATTAATCATTAACAAGTCATGTTCATTCCGTTTTTCATGCATCAAATCTGCCCCCATCCTGATCTGAAGTATATTATATACAATTTCTCCACTATATAAGAGAAATCGTTAAATTACATGCAGTGTCATATATTATATTCGGGATTAGTACGGCCTTTGGATCGATTAAGACAACACTGGTTAAGGGATCGGGAACAGGAAGAAGGATTGATTGACGTTCCAGTCTATTTTTAACTGAAAAAAAGGAGAATTTTCCATTTTTTTTATAGATTTAATTATATTTTATATAATGAAGATCAGAACAAGACATTTACATCATCTGAACAAGGAATTGGGACAATATGATCCCACTGGACATGATGGCCTTTCCTTTTTATAATAGTAAGAAGAAATAAACATAGGATCTAAGCTGTCACAGATGTCTCCACGGGAACCTGGCCAGGGTAACTGACTTCAGATTTCAAGTCGGTTTCCCATAGCTCTGGTAATGCCTGCTTGATATTGTGAATGCTTTCTAATGCATAATCTGCAACTTTAGGTCTCTGAGAAGTGCCAACCTGCAAAAATTTTCAATAAGGACAGAAAATTAGCTATTTATCCTCGTTCTGAGCAACTATTTATGTTTAATTAGACACCCAAATTTTCAAGGACTTACCAGCACAGTGTGAAGACCAACACGTTTTCCAGCCTGGATGTTGCGGACACTATCATCAAAGAACAACTGAAACAGCAAAAATCCAATGATGAAAAACGTCAGTAGACTGAAAAAGCAATAAATTACAATATAAGTGACAGTAAACTTATAGATCATCTTACTGTTCTCTGAGGGTTGATTTTGGCAATCTTGAGAGCACGCTCTACGGCAGATTCTTGTGGTTTGCAGACGATGGGTGTCTTAGGTAATGTTGCACCTGGCTTGGGATGAGCAAAATGCCCAATTATGTCAAAAACTTCAGGGCTGCTAGGAACATCATTTGAGGCAGCAGCTGATCCCAAAAACTCAATGTCATCTTCATCATCAGAAACTGTATTCTTATGGGTAGGATTGAGAGTCTCAAAGCAAATAACCCCTTCAAAACAGCCTTCTAATCCTAGTTTACTAAGAGCTTTAGCTGCATGGACCTTGTCTGCATTTGTGAAGATCTAATTCAACAAGAAACATTAAGTTTTGTTAGGAGACAATTCGATGAAAGTATGGTAAATACTTTGGCTATGCATTGGGGTAGCCAACTACTTACAATTTTTCGAAGAGGCAAGCTCAGCAATAGACTCCTCAATTGAGGATCCGGTTTTAAGTTCTCATAAGGTAGTCTTCCATGAACATAACTGTTACATAGGAAAATCAAAAGGTCAATCAAAAGGAGACAGAAAGGGAAAAAAGGAAAAAAAAAGGAAAAGAAGGATTTCAATACCTATGGTACTCATCATAGTCAAAGTCGTAACCAACTGCCTGCAAAGGAAAAAAGAGAGAAAGAAACACATAAATTTGTATTTTTATCTAATGACAAGGATGTTGGAGAAAAAAAATGGAAAATAGGAGAAATACCCTGAGGCCTGCCATTGTTGTCCCATAATTCTTATACAAGAGGTCGGACAATTCAACAATTTTGTCCTTTTCTATTCGCAGCTTTTCAACCATGTAATCTGAAAGTGGCATTCATTTAAAATTTAGATTGCAATGGAATCTTGACAGTAAAAATGGGAGCACCCAAGTATAATAATTCAAATCCTTACCTTTAATGTTCTTTCCACATTCTCTTGCAAGACCAGAACTAAGGGGATAAAGGGTATCATCAAGATCTGCAAATTCAAGCAAATGGTTATTACATCCTTCTCAGACATTAATTCATATATTAACCTCTTATTGTCATGTAGATTAGCTTACCAAACAGAAGGCAATCATATTTGGGCCTTTGAGTTAGCCTGTATCGGTCCTCGTATTCCATTTTCTCTCTTGATGATAGGATAACCAGCAAGGGAACTTGATCAGAGGACCTTAAATAATCAATGGAAAGTGATTAATATTGAAGTCCAAGATAGCTTAAAACCACCCAAACTAATATCAATACTGATTTTAAAACAAGTTTCCATGGCCTGTATCAAACTAAGGACACACAAGTGACTCAGATTACCACCATCAAATCAGAAGAAATCCTAGTAAGTGGACAACATTTAGCCAATCCCAGGTAGTTGGACAAGAGTTGAATGAGTTCATGAGTGGATAAACAACCACAACTACAAATCGAATTAAAAACAGATATGCTAGTGTTCTTTTAGACTTTAATATTAAAATTTATGAAGCTAGAAAGTTCCATGGTAATGGTAAGTAGGGAAGGGCATTAAGCTATGATTAAAGACTAAAAGTCATTAAAAGAAAGCTAATGTGATTTATTAACAACACTTTTAGCGTTAAAAACAACTCAAATGATACAACTTGAAGAGTTGGAATTGAAAAGTGATGATAATTTAACCAAAAAAAAAAAACCACTATTTTGATGTATGGCACTAAAAGTTTGGTGATGATTAAACAAAGAAAAAGACCCACTTTCTTTTAACAAGAACCCAACTTTTCTATCGAAGAAAATTTTATCGTTGTGCCTTTTTTTTCATTTCACCATGATAGGAAAGCAATGACCAAAAAAAATGATACATTTTATATGTTTCTTGAGAGAGCCCCAAAGGAAAAGCCTTTGATGAACAAAACACAGAAAGCAGAAAGCTTTTCAAAAGCACAACAAACAATGGTTGAAAATGTCAATAGATAAGCAAATGCAAAGACAATTTAAGTAAGGCTGTAATGAATTAATACCTTACAGGTTTCAAAACCAAGTTAAAGCTAATAAAAGGAAGAGTGTTGGAGAAGGCTAAGAAACAGAGGAAACAGAGAGAAAGAGATTGTAATAATGTTCTCAGGGAAGAACAGAGAGCGAAGGGGGGAAGAAGAAGAGAGGCCAAATGGGTTTTTATAGGCAAAAACGATTGGCTCCATTTGTCATTTTAAAATCAAATTGTTTTTCTTTTTGTTATTCAAGTTGATCACGTTTAATTTAACTTGTGTTGAAAAAAACAGTTTTTTTTTTTTTTTTTGGTTATATTCAACGTGCAGCGGAAAGTTACAGGAAGTAACACAACGCAAAAAGCAATCTTTTAAGAAAACAAAAAGTAAAAATAGAGTTAGCTGTCCAAAGAGGACTCTCCTTAATCTTTACAGTTCATGTTTTGTCGCCATTTTTGAACGGTCCAAAGTTATCCATTTGTCTATTGTTACAGCAAAATCCAGAATTCTGCTGCAAAAGTTTAATGCAATTGGGGAATTTTTTTTTTTTCAGTTCTAAAAAAAGAACAAAATTTGTTACTACAAAAAATTTTAGTTTCTCTGCTGAGTTGTTAATCTGTTCATTGGAATTTTATAATGAGTTTGGTACAACAGAGAGGATCAGAACAGACGATGTGCCTTAAAAACAGGTAAGTTTCCTCAATTTTTTTCTAAATAAAATGAAGATGCCAGCATTTGTTTTCAATCCAGAGATTTCAGATCCAACCATTTCATCAACTTATAAGAGCTTCAATCATTCATGCATGAGCTGAAAATTTTGATTCAAAGATACCCAAAATCTTAAACATTCCAAGATAATTCTAGGAATATTGTTTTTTTTTTTTTGTGGTTCATTATTCTCAGGGTTTTAGAGGCTCCATGGCAAAAAATATCTGTCCTTTCTTTCTATAATAGCTATGGACAGGTACATGGGGTACAGCTTCTTTTATTATTATTATTATATCTTCATTGATCAACTAGTACTGGTGCTTGTCACAAATTATAGCAAAAAGAATTAGGCCACGTGTTTCTTTGGGCTATAAAAAGTATTGGTTTAAATGTGAACATTGGTTTAGTGTCCTTTTTTTTTTTTTAACTATTTTAAATTTTTATTAAATATTATTTTAATTTACAAATTTTTTATTTTAAATTATCAAAAATTAAATTTTAATCGTTAAAATTAAAAATTAGATGGGAACATCTCCACATGTGATGCTGGTGAAGTTTACATTACTCCATGCATCAATCATAGAAGAGAGTGTATGTTTACATGTATCTATCTATAATTATATTTGTGGGATCATTTTCTAGAGTTTCAATGAGAGACCTCTATAATTGAAGAAAAAGACAAAAAAAAAAAAAATCAATCTGCTAATCTTTTAATTTTAAAAAATTATTATATCATAATCTACATCAATTAATATCAAACTTATATTAAGACTAATAGCTGATAAATTTCTTAAGTTATACTTATCAATAGTTGAAAAAATTAGTTAATTTTTAAAAAAGAAGTTAACAATTTGAAAATAAAAAATAATTATAAATATTTAAATTTAAAATTTAAACTTATTTTAATTAAAAAAAATAATAGATTTGATTGCAATAGGAAATGCGTTTAGTTAGCCACCATAGGCAAAATTAATTCTTATTTTGGTTTTTGGTAAAAGCTTCAATCAACCGATGTATATATAATGCATGATAACACTAAAAATGGTTCCTTAGTTGGGTTTGTTGAAAAAAAACAATAAAAAATTTGAAAAAACTAAGATAAAAAAAATTTTCATGTAGATGTGTATATAATTGGAGGTAACGCCGCCAATGATATAAGGTGAAAAGGACTAACCCTAATGTAGACCAAGAAAAAAAAGTTAAATCATATATTTAGGGTTCATTTGACAGCGTAATTCATCAAATAAAAAAACTTTCACCGTATCATAATTACATTTTATAATTAAATTTAAATTTAATTATAAAACGATGAGAATATGTTTTACTACCAAATAAACTTTCAATAAGAGAAGAATCGGAGGTTTAAAATTTTCAAAAAAAAAAAAAAAAAAAAATTCAAAGAGGAAACGGTGAAACCATAGATTGGGCCTTTCTCATCCACAAATCCATGAATTACAAGGAAGGTGGTTACGTATTTGAAAAAAACATTGATCTATGGTGGAGGACTGGGTCGTTTGACAGGAACATTTCTAACTCTTTCCTCTCAATTATTTCAACCAACTTCAAAGGGAGGCAATGACTGTGACTTAATATATTGTTTTTGTTTTTTTCATGCTGAAAATTTAGAATTATGGTATTAAACAAATGATCAATGATGGGTATTATTGAAGTCTTTTATCTTCCAATAGGTGAGGTTTGGTTGACTGATGAAAGGTACAACAAAAGGGGATCTGTTCATAAAAAATTTGATTTTAATCATTAATCAAGCAATCACGAATTCTTAGGGATTTGATATTTGTAGAAAATATTTTAAAAGCAAAATATGATTTTAAAATTATTTGAAGTGAAAATTAATGATATTTTAATCTTATGTAGAGAGATTTTAAAAAATTGTTATAATATATAAGTAGAAATTTAAACTTAAATTTATGAGATAATTTTTATAAAATAAAATCATGAAAATTTTAAATCAAAACGAATAATATCTCATAAAATAAGTGTTATTTTTTATGATTAATTAGAATAAAATATGAGATATTGCTTGATGGATGATTTAGGTCATCAGGTTACTATATTATTTGTTCTTATTAAAAATTTTGTTGATTGATTTATATATGTTTGTACTAAACACAGGCAATAATTCTCATTGGCCAAAAGTATCTTTTAAAAATTATTCAAAGTGTTGGATTATATGTTGACAGCAAATAAGGTATTGAACAGAATGATACTACTGCCAATCATGGTACCAATATTCAGATCTTGAACTCTTGTTTCCCATGAAGAACTAATCATGAGTTTCTTGACATAACAAGAATTTCTTTAACATCAATTTCTCAAGTATTTTTATCAGGAAACTTATACTTGAACAGATGGTATTTTTGACCCCAAGTTTTCTTTTTAAATAAGAATATCAAATTTCTTCTTTTTCATCCCTGTGTATATACTTATTATAACCTCAAGAGATTAGCTTTTCTTTTTTTTATCAATAAAATCTAAAGTAAATAAAGTGCTTAGTTCTTTATGAAAAGATAAGATGTATTATATTTTTACGTGTAATGCATTTAAGACTAATATCAACATAGGATTTTTAGTAAAATTCAAATCCGAATCAGAAACCAATGTCGTAATGAGACGATTGACTTGAAATATTGGCAATAAGATGGCAATTCTAAGATGCTATATCTCATGGAGTGTTTGATTGGTATATGCTCTTTGGGGTATAATTGTTTTGCAATTTTTGCATGACAGCAAATGGGTGAGTCGTGCATGATTTGGCTGTTTCTGACCTCTGATCTTCTGACTTTACGGTGGCCATGTTCTATGGTGTCCAAAGCGTCATTACAAAGAGAAAATATCTTGCAAAAATACTGCAACAATCTTTGATATGTATTATTTGTGTGATGCCATTTTCATCAGATAAAGCAAACACAATATGACAATACCCAATGCTGGAAAGAGCTGACAGGTGAATTCATTCACCCACTATGATTTCAGGTTTCCTTACCCCATATCCAGGGAAAAGAAAAGAAAGAGAGAAGGGAAAGAAACTGAATCTTTCTAACCTTTTTTGGGTTGAGATGAGTTGTAAAACACAGGGTGTTGAGTCTTTGGTTGTTTTGTCTATTGATCATCTGTGTTATGCTTGTTCATTGCACAAATTTGTGTGCATTTTTGGCTTTTGGGGTAATGTTTTATTTAGTATTCAACTTGTCTTGTTTATAAAAAATGTTTATACTTGATTAAACAAAACTATTAGAACAGGACCAACCTCACTAATTTGATCCACCAATCACATGATTAAGAGCAGTTTTTTTTTTTTTTTTATATGAAAAAAGTCGCAGTCTAAGAATGGAAGAAAATGTTACAACTTGAAAGTGCTAGAATTTAAAAATTCCTTGATGCTATTTTTTAAAGGTAGTTCTTGAATCAATTGAAGCAATTAAATAAATTAACAAATTGCATTGTTAGGGGCATTGGCAGCAAGAGTTTGAATATCCTGCAAACGGTAGTAATAAAATTGTCATTTTCTACAGGATAACCTGATCAATCCAAGACTTGAGGGTAAATTTTAAAACAGTTTTGAATTTTTGTTTCAAGCCAAATTAAAAATATCCCCACAAATGATTGGTGATGAATTATTATTGGTCCTGCTGGAGACCATGCTTATCTGAGTTTTGCTTTCCAACAAGGAGGCCATTGATTAGCGTTTGCATTTATTGGTAAGCTTTTTTCTCGCAGTCTTTTACGTAAAGCAACACCAAGTCTTGTCCACTTTCACTTCCTGATAGCCCACAATCCTGCCATTGTTATACCCTAATGAAAAGCATAAATGAACGAAGAAGACACACACTTTCCATGGCCTTGGTTATAAACTGATTCAGCGCAATCAGCACAGCTTTGCAGTTACGGCCCTGACCCTTAAATTCTGGTGTATCTATAACTGAGAAGATAATGTCAATGTACTGCTTGGTTTTCGAATCAATTTATGTGGCTAAATTTAGCTGGCGACAGCAATTGTTGGGACCAGAACTAGGATTTGGACATTATCGAGTGCTCAACACCATGAAATAAAATTTGAGGTTTAGAGTTCTTTGCAGTTTGGTACACAATAGCAACAGCAATTAAGGCTTTCCTCGACTCACAAAACTCTGAACCTAAAGATAAGATGTAAGTCAATGTGTGTCGTCGTACACCACAAATTAATGTCTTTACTTGATGTGTCGGCCATAAGTTCAAAAAACTGTTTTTTTTCTCTGAAAAAATTATCAAGGCATCCAAAAGTGAACCCTACTAATGGAATGAGCATGTGGCCATCAGTCATCCACTGCTTTTAACCAAATGTAAAGGATTAAAAGAAAGATGCTTGGAAAATGGAAAGGCATTCGTTTTCTGCATTTGCGATGTTTCCTATTACCATGCAATCACCGCTGTCCATTCGCTTATTTGGAGTTTTTCAATCATTTTCTTTCTCTGAATCAATCATGTATGACTATACCTAAAAGGTCATTAGGCTGAGAGCCTGAGACAGAAAGTAGAATCAGACAATCAGTCCTTTCATTTGTTAATTTGGCCAGGACAAATTCTTAAAATAACAAGCTACTACTCCATTGAGCTCCGTAGGCTTATATCGAAAATTCACTTTCGCTTTGCAAATTGCGAGATGCCTCTTGATATATCAAAGAATTCCAGAAAGAACATTTCATTTTCAGATTAGGCATTTTGTTTTCCATTTTACTGCTTAGAGTTCAGTTTGGATAAGAAGGGGACGCAAAATGAGCAAATTAACCTATAATGTTAGAAAATTATGCAGGCGCAACCTCAGGTTCCAAGGGTGTTGAACCATCATCCACCACAATTTTGCCCTCCGTTGCCTCCTTGGATTCCTTGTACTCTTCTTGGAACCCTTGCTTAAACCTATCATAATTAGTGGGCTCACTTGATTTAAATGGACGTTCCCCCAGTATCTTAACCAAGTCCTCTTGGTGAAGGACCTCTCTCTCTATAAGCAATCCTGCAATCTGAGCCACATGCTCTTTGTGCTCCTCTATCAGCTGCACCGTTCGTTCATATGCCTTACCCACCCACTCTCTCACTTCACTGTCAATAATTGCACCGGTCTTGCTACTATAAGGCTTGGTCATCTCAAATGCATCATCCCTTTGAGGGAAAGAAAGAAGACCAACCTTGTCACTAAAACCATACACTGCCACCTGGGCATAGGTCATCTTGGTTACTTTCTCTAAGTCATTCTGAGCTCCAGTTGAAATCTTCCTCAACATAACCTAGTCCCCATAAAATATACATGACATGATAAAATACTTGGTTAAAAATCTATCGTGCAAAATAGATATATGAAAATTTATGCCCAAGCAAAATATTTATACGTAATATCAAATGCTATTGAAAAGTGCAAACTGTTGCAGCCAAAACACGTTGGCTTCCTTTACTACCTAAACCAGACCAGTTGTCAGGCATTACCATCTAGGATTCATCTCAACTTGAGATATGCATATCAGACAGATGCACAAGGAAGGTGATTCATAAACTTGGGCATTCAATGTGATCAAAGCATGCATATAGAAGAAAAATGCAAAGCTGCAGCAAATGAGTCCCTTTCTAGTTGACACCTGAAGACCTGATACTAACGGCTTCTGTTTCAACCTTGGAAATAAATGGTCAAGCACCCAGCACACATACATAATTCAAGTTAGAGAAAACAAGCATATGATATTCTAAGTTCTAAAGAAGCCTTTGTCTATTGATTCAGGATGATCTGAGATGTATAAAGAAAAGTGTGAGAAGGTGCTCAGAAGTTTCACCTGCTCTGCAGCTCGACCACCTAGCATCATGCAAGTCATATCAAAAAGCTGCTCTTTGGTCATCAGGAGATTTTCATTGGGAACATACTGAGCAAACCCCAGTGCTGCAGTACCACGAGGAACAATTGTTACTTTAAGCAATGGTTCTGCATATTCCAAGAACCAACCAGCAACAGCATGGCCTGATTCATGGTAAGCAACAGTTCTCCTTTCTAACATGCTTATAACCTGCATGCCAGAACAAAAATGTTAAATAAGACAAAGCTTCATTCCATACTGGAAGCAGGAAATAGTCAGAAGGATGCTAAGCAAATCAATGTAGAGCTTCTTTATTGACTGAAAAACAGATAGATCATAGATCTCTGAGACACTACGTCAGCCGAAGAAGGGAGATCAAACATATAACAAGCAATTTAACCGACGTTCTATACTCTATACAAACTTTACAGCTACATCCTGAAATGTATTATACCACCACAGAGGAAAACTGAAAACCAGATTTTGACATTTAGACATTCAAATCACTCTTCCACACACTTAATTACATTTGAGGAAAAATAACCGATCACATAGATTGAATAGAGGTTTCTATTTATAATAATGCAGTGCATAAATAAACAAAAGAGGCAGATGATGAGAAACAACACACCTTGTTCTTCTTTTCTAAACCACCTATCACCCTGTCTATGGCTGCCTCAAAATGTTCCATGGTTATCACTGCACTTTCATTCCTTGCAGCAATCAATGCTGCTTCATTGCAAACATTTGCAATGTCGGCTCCAGCAAAACCTGGGGTTAGAGCAGCAAGTCGCTGAGAGTAAGAAGATGGCTCATTATCCAGTTTTAGTTTCTTCAAGTATATTTGAAAGATTTGGTCACGACCGTTAATGTCAGGTTTGTCAATTGTAATTTGACGATCAAACCGACCAGGTCTCAACAGGGCTCTGTCTAAAATATCAGGCCTATTTGTGCCAGCAAGCACAACGACTCCAGAAGTTGTTCCAAATCCATCCATTTCTACAAGCAACTGATTAAGAGTACTTTCGCGTTCAGCATTGCCACGTGAAAAGCCTCCACGGCCCCTTGCTCTACCTATTGCATCAATCTCATCAATAAATACGATACTAGGGGCATGTTGCCTTGCCTCTTGAAATAAGCTTCTCACTCTTGACGGCCCAACACCAACAAACATTTCCATAAAATCTGATCCAGACATAGAGAGGAAAGGCACCCCAGATTCAGCAGCAGTTGCCTTTGCAAGAAGTGTCTTCCCTGTGCCAGGAGGACCAACAAGAAGTGCACCTTTGGGAATTTTAGCTCCCAATTCCTCATATTTCTTTGGGTTCTTTAAGAAGTGCACAAACTCCATAATTTCTTGCTTTGCCTCATCACAACCAGCAACATCTTTAAAAAAGACCTGGTACGGCAAGTAAACCATTGCAAAGAATTATCATGATGCTGACCTTCAAATCTTACTTTATATATAGGTAAGATAACAGCACTATACAGGTTCAAAAAAATTTTCTAACGATGAGTTACCTTGTTCTTTGTATTCTTGTCCATTTTTGTAATATGCGCCTTTCCCATATTGAATATTCCAAGACCACCTCGGCCCCCAGAACCACCAACTCCAAATCCACTTCGTATTTTTCTCCCCATAAACCATAAGGACCCTAAGAGCAAGACTGTCAGTCCAAAGCGCATCAACTCTTGGTACCAGTTCACTTCACTCACATAAGTTACAGGAACATGATCATGAGGATCTAGCCCCAATGCTTCTTGGGCTTTCTCTAGCTTCTCCTCGAAGGATTCAACACTCCCTATGTTAAAGTAGTACTTATATTGGCTTATCTTTCTTCCTGCAGAGGCTTCATTTGTTGAAGCTTCTATAGCATCATCAATGGTTTGATTTGCATTGTGTGGTGACCTCCTCACATAAACTTTTGCAACAGATTTATTTGAAACAACAATTTTTTCCACCAAGCCAGGTTCCAGGAGTTTATTTTTGAACTCTTGGAAACTAATCTGAAGAACACATCACACAGCTTAAAGAAAAGAAAAAATTGAAAAGAGAGAGTAGAACTGGAAATTAAAATGGTTGTAAGAAAAAAAATTCATAAAAACTAAAACCTAGCCTAAGACATACAATTTCTTTTTCACCTAATGGTGGTTCCATGTTTTTTCCCAATAAATCCCATAAAACACACGATAGGCATTTACTTCAAGATACTGTTTCTGGTTCTGGTTTCATTCATACTTTTTTTGCTTGAACTTGGGTTTTCTCATGGGTATTAGAGTCACATTCTTGAACAAGATATACACAAAGGGATTAGGCTAAGTCCAAAGGGTTGCTAAGACCAACTGGAACAAGAACCATGAAGATTATCAGTTTCATCAGAGGGAGAATGGCAAATCCAGAGAGCCAATAAACTTGATTCCTCGATATACTAAGTCATCTAAATTCATATTTAGTAACTTCACGGCAAGGCCAATAAAAGGGTAGCTCATGTCTTAACATGACATGAAAAGTTGCCATTGAGATCGTGCCTTATAACAACCAATGTATTATTAAGAACCAACCTGAACAATTTCTAAAAATAAGGGGGAAATGCTGCTAACCTCCTTCTGATCATGAGGACCTGAAAATGTCGAGTACAAAAACCCAACCAACAATAAAGCAGTGACCATATGCTGCATCAACTTTGCAATGTTCTGGGAATTGCCAGGATCAGAATCCTCTGGAGAATCACATTAACATAAATATCACAAGAGCTCGAATTACTTAACTACATTCACCATGAAATCTTCAATTTAGTCAACATCTTACAAATGGTGATGTCATGAACATAAGAAAATATCAGTGATTCACAAGCGTTTTCAACAAAATCTTTCAATTTTTTGTCAACTTTCACTAATCTCAATCAAGATTGTAACTAAATGTGAAAAAAATTTAAGGGGGCGTTTGGTTCGCAGAATCTTGGATTCCAGGAAAAAGTGTAATACCCAGGAAAGTTTTATACCCGGGGTTTTGTTTGATTTTCAGGATATCCTGTAATTAGATTCACTCATTTGATTGAGGGAAATTTTGATTTATTAATTCATATATAATTACCATAATGTCGTTGACAAGCTTTAGGTAACGTTTCATTTTGTTTTAATAAAAAAACCCAAATGACAAATGATGCCTTTAGTAGCAAAAGAAAAGAAAGATTTTAATTTTTTTAAATATACCCAATTACGGTGTTTAACTAGACATCAACCATAATAGTTGTATTAAAATATAAAAAAAAAAATCAATTATGACTTTTGGAAGAGCTGAACAATTTATTTACTTTTGTAAATATGTTAGAAAAAACATCAAATAAGACGTTTGTTCAAAAAAAGCCTTATTCGATTTTGTAAATATTCTAGAAGATCGTCTATCAAATAAGACGTTTGTAAAAACAAAATACCTTATTTGAATGGGTCAAATAAGGTATTTGTTCAAAGAAACACCTTATTTGATGCTTTTGCAAAAATTCTTGAAAAAATATCAAAAAAGGCATTTGTAGAAAGAAATGCCTTAATTGATATCAATTAAGGCGTTTGTAGGAAAAAACGCTTCTTACAAATGCCTTAATTACCACATATTAAAACTGAATTAAAAATAAGGTAACTTCTTTTAAAAAAAGTTACAACTGAGTTTCAAACTTGCTTTTCAAAAGGGTAACGGATATATGACAAATTTTTTATTTAAATCAAATTTAGAAATAGGACAACTTTCCCCCGCGAAATCTTAAAATGCCATCAGGAAAGGTAAATTTCTGATTCCAGGACTTTGGGTATTATTGAAAATCTGACATTTTTCCCCGTAATTGGATTACTCTAAGCCAAATGTGAGAAACAAATACCTATCTTAAGATTTTGCGAGAAAATTTTAGGATTCCTCCTAAACAAATACACTCTAAAGGATTTCCAGTAAATGACGTACCTTTGGATCCAGATTTCTGTTCATTAGCAATACCCTTCTTGTTCTTTGGGTAGTAATTTTCATATTCTACAATAATTCAGTTAAAAAATAAATTAAAAAAGTGTAAAATTTAAATGAGACGTATAAAAATATCGACGATTATTAACTCACTTCTTTTCTTGGGTCCTTCACTGGAGAAAAACCGCCTAATCCTAGGGTTTGCTAGAATCGAATCCAAATTCGACAATGGCGTACTTGAAACGAGCTGCTTCCCAGTTCCAGCTGGTGCAAAATAACCCCTTACAAGCCCTAAACCTTGATTGACGCGTGAAATCAACGCATTTCCTACAGGCCTAGGGACATGCGATTCGCTCGATAACAGATTTCTCGATAATAAATTCTGCAAAAACGATCACTCAAAACATTACCAGAAACAGAAAAAAAAAACAAAATGATACTGTTATTAATTAAAATAAGGGAAGGAAATATTATTACTGTTTGGAAAGTGGAGCGAGAAGAGCGGGAGAGAGTGCGAACAATTCTGGAGAAAATCATTGTAATAGTATTGATGATGGTAACATGAATCGATTCAGAATAGTTAACTACCAAAGGAAGGGTTATTGCGCTTCTGGGGTCCGTTTGGTTAATGAGAAAAAAATACAAAAAATACAAAAAAAAAAAAAAAAAGAAATTTGCTTGATTTTGTTGAAGTTGAAGTACCTGCCTACCTGGGACGTAATACGTGAAAAAAGGTCGGATTTGTTGCAGAGTTCGGGAACGGCCTCTTTTCGTGACACAATTCCCCATTCTAACCTTACTGATTGAAGCGTTTCTGCGATATTTGATAAGGTTTTTTTTGTCATTTCAAATGGAGTTTCTGTTTCGCTTGTGGCAAGAGGTTGTTGTAATCCACAACTCTTTCGTAGAATCCATAATTTTCAAACCAAATGGGCCAAATATTTCATTCATCAATTTGGGTTCTTTTATTGGGTTTTCCAAACCTTCTTTTCCTTTTTTTTTTAAAATTTTTTTTTTTTAAACTCATCTTTGTTTGGGCCATTGTTTTTGGAACGATATGATTTATTTTTTTGTGATTATGATTTTTTTTAATAAAAAAATCATAATTTTAAATTTATTAAATGTTATCTTATATAAATAATTATATAAATAAATTGAATAATTTGAATTCTATTGGATCGTGATTTTACTTATATTTCTAATTCATTAAAAATTCTTTAAAAAAAAAACTTTAAAATATCAATAAAATTTTGCTTCAGTAGTATGAAGAAAGTTAGAGAAACTTTTAAATCTCAAATTTAAGTCTTATTAAATAAGATTTTTTTTTATTATGAGTTATTTAATTATATAATTGTAATCTTTAGCAATAAATCTAATGTTATTAAAAAATGGCTTGAAAATGATTTAGCAATGTAAAGCAACCTTGGTTAGGAGTATGAGATTGAGAAAATAAATGCAAATTAGATTCTAAGTTAATTTGATATTACAAGAGCACATTAATTAAAACATTAACGGGGGCATACTATAGTTTTAATTAATTGGTTTCAACCCACAAAACACATTCAACTAATGCTAGAGTTTATGCTTATATCAAAGCATGGGTTATAATTAGGAGACCAAGACAGTGGAGAAGGTGAAGCAGGAGGAGAACGGGACAGGGAAGATGAACAGGAAGAGGAATTGGAGGAAATATTATTGTTGTGTGATGGGTTCCTTATCATCCAAGGCACCACATCTTCAAGCAACCCTTGTTGACTAAATCCTTCCAGAGCTAGTTCTTGAGGGCAGCCATGGAATGAGCTTGGCAATACTGCTGTAGTTTCTTGGGGTTTTGTTGTTTGCGAAGCTCCAAAAGCCTGTGATTCAGCTTCTGAAATTACCTTCTTGGGCTTCTTGGTTGGTGATGAATTATCTTGAAAAGGCTGGTTGTTGAGTGGGAAGTATGGGTAGGCAAAGTGTAGGTGAAGCCCTTCATAGGTGATGATGAGTGTATCTGGGTCATCTCTGGACCTCTCCACCTGCTTCTTTGCGCTGCATCTTGGGTTCGTGCACTTGTAATAGCTCCTGTTTCATGCCAATTCAAAGGAAAATCACATACTTAAATTCATGATCTGGGTGGGGATAGTAATGACAAAAGCAATAGGACATGAGCTTTAAATGCGAAGCTGATGTTTGAATTGCCAAGGATTTGATATTCCATTTGAGGATACTGAACACATTCAGATGTTTTAGTTTTCATAAGCAATGCAAATCTATAGTTAATTACCTTGGATTTGGGCTGTTTTTAATCAATTTTTGCCCATATTTCCTCCATTTATATCCATCATCTGCCATGACATTGCCACTGCATTTGATCTTTAGAGTATACTTATTCTCTATCTTAGTCAAACCTCTTTCCAATAATGAATTAATTCTGCGAAAAAAGATTGTTCATTTAATATCAAATGAAGATTAGTCATGAGCTCTAGAAAAATTCATCACTCATACCTGGTTTGCTGTTGTGCTGGGCATTGATCCTTCCAGGTTGTCACTGATAAAGCATTCTCGATATCTTCAATCCTTGGCCCTGAATAGACAGTGGAGATGAGTCGTTTAGAGGCCTCTTCTTCTAAAGTTTTTGATTTGGCTTGAATTGTCTCTTGAGGTAGGACAAAGAAAGGAGACTCATCATCAAGAAGCTCTCTCACAAGTTCATCTTCGGAGCCATCAAACCAATCATCCTTCTGATCTTTCTCCATCACAGCTCTCTCAGCCATAACTAATTAAACCTTGCATTAGACCAAGATGCACTACAAACTTAGCTATTACAACAAGAAGAATCCGGTAAGATAATGCAATATTAAGTAGCTAGGAAGAAGAAAATTTATGGGGAAGGAAGAGAGTAGTGGAGCAGATAAGTTGATAAGAGTTGTACATATATATGTTTGACTTTGCTAAGAATTTCCTGCCCTTGTAGTTGTTACAAAATTTGGTTAACTGTACACTGGAGCATCCCCTCCTTAATTACTTTCTTAATTGGGTTTCGTCTCTTTGCATGCAGTCACCTGTGGCATTCAAGATTCAAGATTCAAATTTTAATATTTATACATATATATATTTTAGATTATGAGTTTTTTTTTCTTATAAAAAACTATTATCATATTGATGGATACTATTTTAGTTAAATATGCTATGTTGTGTTTTTCATATATAGTTAGTGTGAGGGACACTTTTAAATTCAAAAAGCAAATTAATTTTTTTCATCAGAGGCTATTAACAGATAGTTAGAAGTATTATTTATTTTTAGATTAATTTAATATATCAAGTTGACTTGATATACACAATATTATGTCATTATTTTATCTCATAAATCTCTCACTTTTTATCTACAAATAAAACCATTGAAATGTTATTTATTCATTTTACATTTCTTCTACTTTTTTTATTTTTCACTCTCTTTTCGATCTTTAATAATTAATCTTTTATTTGAGTGTCAAAATGTCAAGGTAAAGAGTCATTTTAATCATTTTTTTTTATTATGATTTCAAAAATTTAACTTTCAATTCGAAGTTCGACATCAACAATTAGCTATATAAATTTAGTTACAAATCATCCATTAATATGTAAAATGAAAGAAGTAAATAGGCAGTAACTAAAAGAGTTAAGCATATTCAAATCGCGTTTCATGCTTAGCTGCCATAGATGGTGGCCATCTCAATATTTTGAGCTGATTGTCTCTAAATTTGCCGGACTCTCTGTATTTTTCATTCTGGATTTTGTCTTCTTACGTTGTTTTGATGGGATAGATGCATCTAAGGTGGACCAAAGCCACCGGACACTTGACCCCATTTTCAACCAAAGCAAGAGTCAACCACTAAAGAAGGTATAATTATATACCCTTAAAATCAGTTAAGCATAAGTTTATATATTCTTTGCCCATATCATTGAAAGCCTTTAGGCAGTTGAGCATCTATACCATTGATTAAACTAGATAGATGATGATAAATTAAGGTGGCTTAAGTTCAATCGAAACATTAAAATTTACAAAATTTTTTTAAAGTAATTGCTTGAATGAATGAATTAGGTAGACAATCTAAATGTAATCCTTTTAAAGGGGGAGCAATCTCCCCTGTTCCAATTTGTATTTACAACTTTATCTTCAAGAAAAGACGATTTCCGAGAAGTTGCTTCAGAGTGAGGGAAGTTTTGTATCGGTTCGGCTTTGACTTTGTGAATCCTAGAAATCCAAAGGTGAGCCAAACCCTGACCCTCTTGGAACGTGAAGACAAATTGGTTTTGACTGTCAGAATCGGTTTGGGTTTAGCTGCTTAAGGTGGACGTTTTCTAAAAAGTCAACCCTTTGTAATGTGGGATCTGGCTTGTGATTTAGCTACACGTGTATACGATTGGGGGGCCCCAGTCATGGTCAAAATTCACGTGCGGAGAAAATGGAGCAGTTTGAGCTGTCCCCGTCGTGTCGATCAAGCCCCTGGAGAGACGGTGCAACCAACAAAACCATGTTAGCGCAAAACAGAAGAGGGACCCCTTTAATTTGTCTTGGGTGCATGAGTGGGGATGAAAAAAAATTTTTTTGACAGAACTGAAATATGATTTAAAATTATAGTATTTGATTTGATTTAAATTGATATTTTTATATTTAAATTTGATTAAATTTAAATATTATATATATTATATTCGAATTAAAAAAATAAAAATTATATAAATTGAATTAAATAAAATTATATAATTTTAAATTTTTATATATATTTTTAAATTTTATAAAATAAAATAATAATTTTATATTAAAATTTATTTAAATATGTTAAAATAATATATATAAATTAAAAATTAAAAATGGATAAATTAAATCCAATTAAACTAATAAAATTCGTTTCGGTTTAATTTTAATTTTAATTTTAAAATTTTATATTATTACGTAATATTTTTAAAAAAGCAATTGAATATGACCTGTATGAAATCGTTATCACTTCTACATAAAAAAATATTACACAAGTGTGATTGAATTAAAATATATTTGATAAAACAAGCCATGTTTATGATCATAGACTCAAAGTTATGATTTATGATCATCAAATTTAATTTACTCACCTTGTGTCAAGATATACTTATATAAAATATAAAATAAATAAGTATTATTAAAATGAAAAAACTATTTCAAAAAAGATGATTTGAACCTTTTTTTATTTATATGTAAAATTAAATTTTATGAAAAGCAAAAGAAAATTTTATTGTAAATCAATTCCAATTTGAAGAAAAAATAAAATAAAAACATTCATTAATCAAATTATTCATTTTATAATCTGATAAATCTTTTTAAAAACTAATTAATAGGACAAGAATAAAAATAAAGTTTCATTCTACATGTTAATATCAATACCAACAATAATAAAATTTTATAATAAAAAGAAAATTCATCGACCTTAAAAATCATGAGGGTTCAAATCCTCTGTCTCTAACCCCAAAAAGCCCATCTACTATTTATTTATTTTATTCTACCTTTTTTTTTGTTAGTGGGTCCAAATTTTTTATGTTTCTCATTCATCTTATTTTTTTTATATATATTTTAGAAGCAAACGCGTTTAAGCCATATTTTATAATCATATTTTTTTGAAAAAAAAATTATTTATTAAACATTATATTTGAGTATTGAAGGATGAATATTTATTTCAATAAACTCGACATTAAAAAAAAAAAACTTTAATAAAAATCCTTTTTCATTTTAAAAGTGTAATTATTTTTCTTAATCGTTGTTCTAGAAGTTAAGCCCAAGAATGGTGGCGAGAGTTCTATCTTTGGGTCATGGCCCAACAAATTGAAGGCCATATATTCTTTCGACGTGGCACTGTCTTCATTATAAAGCCCATTAACAATTCTACCAGTGGGCCCATGGACAGCGACAGCGTTTCAGTACTCCAATTTATGACCACCGACTCAAATCCAATTAAAAGAAAACATAAAATTCTCTGAACAAAAAAAAAAAAACCCCAAAACGGGCGGTCAAGATTCAAAGACCTAATTTTCCCGCGCAAACGCCGACCCAGGTCGGTGGCCGCCTATCTGAAAAAGCGCCCACGATTATCAGAACGCGGCTCAACGTGGGCCACGAGTACGCATTATATTAACCAACCCACTCATCATCCGCCACATGGACCCAACAAATCCTGCTTAGCTGTCACCCGTCCACCGCACGATTAAAAAAATACCAGTCTTTTTTATATTTCAACAGCATCGCTACGATAGCACGGACATTTCCAATTTTTTCCTCTCCCCCCCCCCCCCAATTTTTCAAATTTTCAAAAGGAAACGAAATTCAATTCAATTCTATTTTTGAAAAATGAAGAGATCTGATTCGATAGAAGAAGGCTGTACGACGCCGAAGCATAGAATTCCGGAGGCGTTTCAATGTCCACCACCGCCTAGGAAGAAATCACAAGGCGGAGCAAAGAGGGAGCCACCGAAGAACGGTTACTTTCAGCCGCCTGATCTTGATGCTCTTTTCACTATGCAGCCTATTCGTGAAGCTTGTGCTTAGAGACTTCAAAGACTTAATTTGCATTATATATTTATTTTATAAATTTCAATCGTAAATATATGATTTAGATTCTTATTTTCTTCAAATTTGTAATGTAGAAGATAATTGATTTATTTTTATTAATTTATCCCTCTGCTTAATTCTCTTTTGCTCTTTGCTTTTCTTACATATTAAATTTTGTTCTAAAGTTATGAAAATAAGATTTATCAAAAAAAATTGTTACTATGACATATGACATATTAAATACATTATTCGTTTGATTTAAAATTTTTATAATTTTATCTTATAAAATTTATTTCATAAATATAAATATTTATTTATATATCATAATAAATTTTTAAAATTTATTTCGTATAATATTAAAGTGTCACATTTATAAGACGACATCACAGCACAATGAAAAGTTTTCTTTCGACATAGGATCATATCAATCCTAAGATAATATTCATTATGTATTTTTTTTTATAAAATATATTATGTACATTTTTAACATAAAAAACTTTTTATTATTAAAGTGATAGCATATCTTTTTCTATAACTTTAATTTTTAGTATATTATGGTGAGTAGTTCCCACCTTCATTTTGATGGTGATGCTAATCTTGCTGATAATTGTAGCCAATTTCAAGCTATGAATTGGTGGATTTTATCTAAAAAAAATCTAAGGAAACGTTCATATCGTTGAAATTTTGGGGCTATTAGTAATGTTCTTTTACTTGTTTATTCCAATTTCCAATATTGTGGATGTGGGTGTTGTCAGGGCAATGATTTTCCTGCTCGAAACAATAGCTGGCAAAGATGCAATTTGAAAAATGTGAATCCTGTTCTGTCAGATCAGATAAGTTTGTGACTACAGGAATCCAATGGATCCACAACAAATAACAATTCTTCAGAATTTAAATTTCTCATAACAATTAGACTTCCAGTAATAGAAATTAATTGCTGGTAAAAAAAAATGTCTGCATTTCGGATTGAAGTTGCAATCCCACCTTACATGATATTTGCTACTCTTGGGACAGGTTAATGATAATTTGCAGCTTAATCAAAATTGATTGTTCTGCTGTAAATTAATAATTAACTAATCATCATAGTACGAATTCAAAGTGAAAGCTCAGAAATAAATTAAAAATTGAGAACAAAAAAAGGAACTAATCATCTTAGTGAAAAGGAGAGATTGCTAATATAAAGACGGTAACTTTATATAACATTGATCTCATAATTGTACATTGTTTAAACCAGAAAATATGAGTTGTCTAGTTCTTGATCCAAGTTTTGTCTACAACTAACTTGATTCGTGTAAAGTGTAAGTGATAGGATAAAATAATTTTAAATAATATTCAAATCAAATATGTTATATAACAAAAAAAAAATTACATTATTTTTTTTATGTGAAATTAATAGGAATTAAATAAATAAAACCAACAAATAAATCTCTAAATCACAAATATAAAGACACAAGTAATTTACGTAAAAAATCTCTTTAAAACAAAAAATAAAAATTATAGACACTAACAAATAATCTTTATTATCAAAATAATAAAAATACAAAGTTTTCTCTACATAAAACATAAGATATATAATCATAATATTTCAAGATTAAATCATCTTGATAAAAAAAAAATATTACAAAAAAAAAAATTCAATAAATTTAGAAATTAATAGATACCCACAAAATTAAATAAAAAATTCAAAATTTGATATTCACCGTTTAAATTAAAAAATAATGAATCGTGAATACACTGATAAAATTTCAACTAATATCAATTAAACTACTTAATCGAAATTACACAAAATCCTTTTTTTTCTTTGTTGCCGCTACACCTTTCTTGTTTCTTTTTCAGTCGTATAAGAGTTTAAAACTCTGTAACCAAACATAAAATGACTAAAAAATTTCATGATGAATGAGTTTTGAATTAGGCCACCTCCATGGGAAACCAAGCCCAACAGTAAGGCCTCGCAATGTAACCAGTGATGTCGAAGATTTATAGGTTTGACCAATCAATTTTGTTCACAGTGCAAGCAACTGAAGCACTTGAGCTTGTTTGATCATGACCCTTAATCAAACATCACTTAACTAGTGCCATAAGCATGGATTCTATCAGAATCCACCCCATTTTTAAGAAGCAGATATCATTCATTTTCAAGAGTGGACACTTATCGGATGGCACATCGTTCTCTCCGAACGATGCGGTAGAAAGAAACTTTTGCCAACTAAACCCAACATATCAAACGTCTTCTGGTCTTTTTGTTTCAAACTTTCAATGCCTGGTTTTCAACACACTTTTGTATAGTTTGGAATGTCTTTGTAGTTTCCACACGCTGTCTTTGGTTTCATTCAAAACTTGCAGTTGCAACAGATGAAGAAAAGGATTGAACATGAAAAACGCAAAAAATATGGTGGGACTATTCAACTGTTACAACTTTAATATCTTAAAATTTCAAACTTTTCTAAGTTAGTTCTTTGTCATACATGAGACAGTTTTCTATGCCTAATCTCTTTTTATAATCATCTTAAAAATAGATATGATAATTCATATATTTATTTCATGTAAAATATTAATAATTCGTATATTCATATTATATTTATAAGAAAATTACGCGTTATAATTTGTATCGACATAAAAAATGAAATATATATATTTTGTTTTGTTAAATTTATTTATAATTTTAATTAAAATTTTAAATCGTATTATTTTTATATTTTTTATTTATATAATTTTCGTATCGTGTTATCATATTATATTTAAGATTATTGGATACTTTATATCTCACCGTTCTTACGAGGAGAATAACAAAGATATAAAGAGTTAGATTGAAAAAACATGAAACGGATGTTTAACAATATAATTTAACATAATTAATGTTTACTTACATGAAAATCATTTAATAATACGGCGACAACGTTATTCCTTAGTTTGAAAGCCAAAATAGTTGAGGGAGATCCAATTTAGGCTCCAAGAATTTAGAGACAAGGGAAGTAGGAAGTACCTTGAGAATATGGTAACAAGGGCAGGTACCTGCAACAAACTCGGCTCTCCGATAAGCCGAGGCTTCTTAATCCCATGTTTGAAATTTCATCATATTTGCTTTATTAGAATTAATTGTTTGGTTCTTATGCACGCAAATAAAAGACCATTAATTGCTAAAGCCTGTATAAATCTGCAATGAAAATTCTAATATAGTTCAAAATGGAAAACCCTGGAAAAAAAAAAAAAAAAAAACCGAGAAACTGCAGACATGCACCCTGGGAAAACAATGTTTTAATAGCCTCTCCTGCCCTGATATTTTACCATCCAAACTTGCAAAGAATTTCTCATAATTTTTTTTGTTAAGCGGTAAGCGGTTTTTGAACTTTGCCCAATACATTTTCTCCTCAGGTCGATTCAAGCAGGTTGTTTTACACCGAATCTAGTAAATTCATGGGAAATTATCTTTCCATAGGCTCCCACTGGATTCGAATACAAACAACAAAGGGAAAAGCATATTCTCTTTGCCACGGAGCCTACCATCTATTGGTTATGCAACTTGATACTGAAGAGAGGAAAGAGGCGCTCCAGGAAAATGGGAATAGAAGTATGGCAACAGAATATGGCATATGGCATTTCAATGTGCTCTTCAGGTACTAGATTTAACATATGGCATATAGCTGATTAGAAGGTCAAGGTTCTTATTGACTTTCTTGTGCCACTTAGCTTAATTACAGTATAATGGCTGCTATGGGATTTTCTTGAAAGACATATAGTACTCCTAGTAAATTGACTTTTTAATTGCATATTAAGGAATACTAAGTAGACTTTAACTGAGGATTTGATGTGTATAATCTACCTGTTCATGTCTTTTCTGGAGGACCACTAGTGAAAGGTCATTCTGGTAATCAAGATTTACTTGAATGGTTAAGAGAAAAATCTTACTTTATCAACACTCTAAAATTCAGCTCGACCAAAACCAATACGGACCAAACAAGGTGACCATCATAACATTGGACGTGCAACTCATCGATGGAAATGAAAATCTTAGTACCTAATCAACAACAATCATATATATCCCTATATATTTGTAGCCTTGCATTCTGCAGCCATAGTTGCTCTTCAAACTTACAGCAAATCAAAGTTGCCCATAATTTCTTTGCCAAGTCACCAGCTGAAAGAAAGAATATGGCAACCTCACATCTCCCTTCATTTCCTTCAATGGCAATGCTCTTTTTTTTCTGTGTTCTATTGCTATTACTGGAGAATGCAGCAGGCAAAACAAGGCACTACACATTCAATGTACATTATTGGAACAGTTCTTAATTCACTTTTCCTTTTGAACTTTTAGTTTGATGTTAATATCTTTTTCTTGTTCACTGATTAAAGATTCAGTACCACAATGTTACGAGATTATGCCACACAAGGACCATTCTGAGCGTGAACCGACAGTTCCCAGGGCCTCGTTTAGTGGCAAGGGAAGGTGACGGAGTCATTGTTAAGGTGGTTAACCATATTGCAGAGAATGTTACCATTCATTGGTATGAATCTTTAATTCAAATGTTAATGCATACCGTATTGTTAAACTTTTAGTAATTTGGTGATTTTAAAATTTCTTGTTTTTATTTGGGAAACAGGCATGGCGTTAGACAGCTAACTACTGGATGGGCGGATGGACCTTCTTACGTAACACAGTGTCCCATACAAACAAACCAATCATACATTTACAACTTCACAATCACAGGACAAAGAGGAACTCTCTGGTGGCATGCTCACATCTCCTGGTTGAGAGTAACGATCCATGGACCAATAATCATCCTCCCAAAGCGCAATGAATCTTACCCATTTGAGAAACCCCTTAAGGAAGTCACCATCATGTTTGGTAAGAAATTGACATAATAATGTATCCATAAGCATTAACTTCATGTCTTCAGGTTTTCTAAAACTACTATCTGCATGGGTTTGGGATTTCAGGAGAGTGGTTCAATACAGACCCTGAAGCTATAATCAGCCAAGCACTCCAGACAGGAGCTGGACCCAATATTTCTGATTCATATACTATCAATGGGCTTCCAGGGCTACTCTACAACTGTTCTTCTAAAGGTTCCAGTTAATGCTAAAGCATAAACGTTTTTTTTAATGAAATGGACAGGTTGGCTTTAACTTTTATGTTTTTTGGACAACGTGGTTTGTCACAAAAGATTAGTCAAAAAGGTTCTTAGGAAGACTGCAGTACTATTTGTATCTTGACTATTTTCCAATCTAAGTTAAGCCATCCATTCAAGTTTGGGTTTAACGTGTTTGTTTCTGTGTGAGTGTTGCAGACACATACAAGCTGAAGGTGAAGCCAGGGAAGACATATCTCCTCCGATTAATCAACGCTGCACTCAACGATGAGCTTTTCTTCAGCATCGCCAACCACACCGTAACAGTGGTTGAAGGTGACGCCGTTTATGTCAAACCCTTCGAAACTGACAAGCTCCTCATCACCCCGGGCCAAACCACAAATGTTCTCCTAAAAACCAAGCCTGAATTCCCAAATGCCTCCTTCCTCATGGCTGCTAGACCTTATTTCACTGGACGAGGCTCCTTTGATAACTCCACCACTGTAGGAATTCTTGAATATGAACATCCATCCCATCACAAATCCTCTAAAAATCTTACTTTACTTCAACCAACCCTCCCTTCTATTAATGCTACAGGATTTGTTGCAAACTTCACACGGAAATTTCGTAGCTTGGCCAATGCTAAATTCCCTGCGAATGTACCAAAAACTGTGGACAAGAAATTTTTCTTCACTGTAGGACTTGGAACAAATCCCTGTCCTAAAAACACAACCTGCCAAGGACCTAATAATTCAAGCAAATTTGCTGCTTCAGTTAACAATGTGTCATTTCAACTCCCATCTGTGGCTATTCTCCAGGCTTACTACTTTGGACAATCTAATGGAGTTTACACTACAGATTTTCCTACACAACCATTAATTCCATTTAATTATACTGGCACAGCACCAAATAACACAAATGTGAGCAATGGCACACGCACAGTGGTGCTACCATTTAACACGAGTGTAGAGCTGGTGTTGCAGGACACTAGCATTCTTGGTGCTGAAAGTCACCCACTTCACCTTCATGGTTACAATTTCTTCGTTGTTGGACAAGGTTTTGGCAACTTTAATGCTAGTAAGGACCCCGCCAACTTCAATCTTGTCGACCCCATGGAGAGGAATACAGCTGGTGTTCCTGCTGGTGGTTGGCTAGCCATTCGGTTCTTTGCAGACAACCCAGGTAAATAATACGTTTTCTCTTTTTCCCGCAACAAAGGAAAATGGGGTACCTATGAATAAGGAAATAATCTGATTTCTCTTTTATTTTGACTTGGGAAATTATGTTTGAGTTATGAACAGGAGCATGGTTCATGCACTGTCACCTGGATGTTCACACAAGCTGGGGACTGAGAATGGCATGGATAGTCCTGGATGGTCCGCAACCAAATCAGAAGTTGCAGCCACCACCGTCCGATCTTCCACAGTGTTGATTTTAATACCCAAGGGCTATACGATTTTTCCTTTTTGGTCACATTTTGAGTGTTTCTGAATTGTCTGCACTTTCCATTTGTAACTTAATTCTCATTTTCATGCTATTCTTTTTGTTTTCTTTGATGTGGTACATATGACATTGACGGATGGATGAATGGTCTGGTTTGTTGGCCGAGAGAAAGAACAGCAGCTGAGATGTAACATCCGATGGATTTATCTCAGTTAATTTGTTTATTTATTTTGCTTTTAATATTAAGTTCAACCATCCTCCTCCCTCAATTACTTTCCTTCCTGCTATCATCAATAGTTTGCTGCAAACAGAAGTTGATCTAATAACTTCCACCTAAACTTGACATCCATGGTTAATTCTAGAAGATTGCGGATAATCAGGTGCCATCCCTATTGCATCATTTTACAATGCAAATGCAGTCCTGTTTGACCATGTTGGGATCTTCTTAGGGAAGATCCAGCAGTTAGGACAACATGCAATTTGATGAAAAATGAAACTCTTAACTGGTTTTGTTATCATAGCTAGCAGCCGTAGAGTAAATCCACAATGCTAGATAGTGTAAAGGACCTAAAATTTTATCTGCCAACACAAAATGAACCAGATATAATACACCTTCCAACACGTTTAGCAGGGAACATCCATCATGTTTGAATCAAGTGGGAATTGCGATCCCCAGAGGCACAAGCATTCCACGAGCAAAAGCCAAAAGAAAGATGAACATGAAAAAGACAAAAATTGCACGGAAATTATGAAAAGAGTAATCATAATAGCTGCATAAAACGGCATTTTATTAGTATCAAATAGTGTATACAACCTAACTTAAGTTGGCTTGAAGATGGTAAGGGAAAAGACAAAGCTAGCGTTACCTCAAATCTCTTGCAAATGGTTACTTAGACAACTGCAAAAAACAAGCCAACGTTTACATTTTGACTTTAAAGTAAAGCCACATAAAACAATATATACACAGCTTAGACATTCAGTTTGAAATACTCTCCCCTACAGCATAAGCATCGAAAAATACTGCTCAAATTCTTGATCAATAGTTGGTTTCCTTCTGGTTTGTGGAGCCTCTGCATTAAAGTAAAAAGTATACTTCTCCTTTCAGTATATGCAGGAAAACCAAATTTAATAGTGTTCAATTAGTGATGTTGTATGTGCAGTGCAGATGAACAAAGCAAAGGATAGGGAGGGATAGAGTAAGAAACTTTGCCCCCCGCCCCAAATGGCTCTGCATCACGCATACAATCATAAGCTTCCTATGTATGCATATATATTTTCAAAGTCATAGGAATTACCTAGGTTGACACTCCATCTTCCGGATGAAAGAACATAAACATTTGGTTTTGCCCCATTGGAGTTGAGAATTTCTTCAATTTCCTTATCTTGGTATTGCTCTATGTTGTAGTTTCCATATCTTGAGTAGATGTAATCTATATGACTTCCATACTCCACAAGGGACTCCTCAAGATTCTCAGCTAGTTCAACATCAGCAGGTTCAGGCTCCCCACCTGGAGAAGATAGTACTTCTTTTTCGACACCCCTTGATGCTACTGTTGTACCACTGGAAGAATAATGGGAAACTTGGAAGCTGGATCCCCAATCAGATGAGAAGGAGGAAGACCTGTCATATTGTAAGTAATTTGCATCCTCTGTTCGAAATTTAGCTTCAGCATGCACAGACATCGCAGAGTCAGAATCTTTGGCAAAGCTATTGCTATCTTTTGCCGATCCAGTTTCGGATATATCATAAACAGCCCCTCCCTTTCCTCTGAAAGTGCATGGACTAAACCCCTCTACTTCCAGTATACCGCCAGATGTAGGAGGCTTTGATGATAGGCTTCGCTTCCAACATTGATGCTTCGATACAGGCAAACCCAACAGCTCAGCCCCTAATTTCCTTTTCTTGCTCAAGTGATCAATGTTGAGCAAGCTGAAAATGATAATAGAAATGGGAATAAGAAAAAGGAGATGTGTTCGCAAGTAAGAGGCTAGATGGTGCAATGATACATACAAAAAGAAAAAGGGAAGGCGATCTACTTCGCAGATCGACTTTCTTTCTCATTTGCTGACCAGAATTTAAAACATAGAAAAATATTCAAGATGCCTTCAAGTTAAGGCACCATTAAGGTTGAAGACCAGACCTACAAGTTAAGGCACCTAAACTCCAGTACAATAAACCTTTAAATGATTCACACAAGCAGAAATGATGCCATCAAAGAATTAATATTATTTTTCTTAGTTATGAAAATTGATATTTTGTTCCAAGGGCACAACCAAATGGTTAGATCTTGAGAGTTCCCACTTGGAGGCTTCAAGTTCAAATATTGGGAATTAGAGTGGTATTTAAGTTATGAGGGATCAGGTCATGTGTGTTGACTATCACAATGCATAGTGCACTTGGCTATGTTCTTAAAAGTGACCAACTTCAAGGAATCATAGACATCATCCTTGATCTTAAAATGCCTTCCTTTAGTTTAAAAAGATTATTTTGAGGGGTCCAGAAGATGATGGGCAAACAAAGGTTATGTCCTTAACTTAATATCCTAAGCTAGCAGACGAAACAGAGAATCATCACCATACTTAGTAATTTTGGC
Organism: Durio zibethinus; assembly: GCF_047325235.1. NCBI lineage: Eukaryota > Viridiplantae > Streptophyta > Magnoliopsida > Malvales > Malvaceae > Durio > Durio zibethinus. The sequence continues at coordinate 25,793,241 of NC_143173.1, forward strand.
AAAAAAAGGCAAGAACTTGATCCAAATCATGAACAGAACAAAACATGTCTAGTTCTTGATCAACCACAAATAAAAACTGGTCGTAATAATTTCCCTCAAAACTTACGCTAACAAGCTAAAACAATAAAAAATGATCAAAAAAAGAGAACCGTAGCTGGTAATAGCAGTTGCTTAACTAATGACCAGGATTAAATTTAAACTATTAACTTAACACACATAATCAAGACTTTCACACACAAAATCCTCCTTCAAAATTCTAAACGATTATCAATTTAGTAAAGGTGTCAGATGATTCACAAACAAAAACAAGAACAAAAAACCATGCTGGTATCAAGACAAAGATTTCATTATTTGAAGAAATTAACGAACAACTACATGCAATTACTGAGCTACAGATCATTAAGACAAAACATGATCAAATAACCAGACGCCAAACCTCTTAATCTGAGACGGGTTGGTTTCGTTTTCTACTTCCATTTCGGACAATGCCAGAACGCCTGAAACTCCCTGATGAAGAGGAAACTTAGACTACAGACTACCCTTTTCCATCTGCGCGGATTTCCCAGAAAAAATCTATCTTTTTTTAACTTCGCATGCTGTTGAAAACTTTATAAAGTCTCAGTCAATTAGTGTGGAAAACACGAGCAAATAGCATGTTGAAAAGTGGAAACTTTGTTTAAAGTTTCGAAGCGTTTGTTTTGCATTCTGTGAGAGCGCGTGAGATGGTAACTCAAACAAGGACCACGCTTAGGCCACGTGAGTTTCCCGAAGATGGCGATGGCGCTGGCGCTATGTTCAGTGGATAAGGGCCCACTACCCAATCTATTACTCTTAATTACTGTATTGGTATTTGTTTACGTCAATGATTTTTGTTAAATAGGGTAAATTTCAAAATCTACCTGTATTTTTCTCAAATTTACACTCATAACCATTTACATTTCAGAAAATTTATATTTAACCACTTCTATTAAAATTACGTATTTTATATCAAATATTATTATATCACAATTCATTTTGATAAGCTAAACAAGAAATACTTTTGTTTTCTTCGATTCATAAATAATTTTTATAAAAATTTTAAATTATATTATTTTTATATATATTTTAATATCATTTTCGCATTACATATAAAATTATCGGATGTAACTAAAATCAAATACTTATTACTAGTTTGTAATTACTACTTACAAAATTGTACTGCTACATCAGTTGTACTTTATCATATACATGTGTATGAACATGATGTTATTATTATTATTATTTTTCTTTTAAGATTTTAAGACAAGAAAGGAGACAGAAAGGTTGAGACCAAACACCATAAGATTTAAAGATTGGCTTGGCATGCCACTTCTTGATGAGCTGTCTGTATCTGCAATTTTGTAAAAGATATGGGATAAAGACATCAAACAAATGAATCCACTTTGCTGTCTTTAGGATTATGACTGTTGAGCTGGAGATGACCAAAGAGATAGAAGCAGAAGAGCAATTGTACTGAGGAAAAGAACACTGTAAGAAACAGGAATGTATCAAAACTTTTGTTTGTATTTTAGAGTTACAAGGATTTTACAGTTCTTTTAAAATGATTGATACACTTTTGTCTGTTGATTTGCATGATCACTTCTACATTGAAGGCCTCTTTATGGAAAAGGTGTCAAAAGTACAAAACCTATCGGTAAACCCCCTACAACCAGAAGATCAAGAAAGGGCAAGAGAAAAAAAGAAGAGTAAAATCCCACCAATCCTATTTCTAATTGCTTTTCAGACTGCTTTGCCTGGTTATTGACATGGGGCCTTTTCAAATCCTCATCCATTATCACTTGCAGCAACAGCTTCAAAAGCTCTCTGACTCACAGTTGTTGACAGAAAGTATAATGGTCACTTTCCTGGACTACCACAGATGCGCTAGGAAAACGGACAACCAGATATGATCACGAGAT